>NC_057812.1:615477389-615761923 GCF_018294505.1 Triticum aestivum
GGATGTGGTATGTATATTATCTTTATAACTATTGGTTCATTTATTGTTTATGAAAATTATGCCGACCAACGTGACATAGATTTTATTTATCTAGGATGTATGTGAATCGGAAATGCCAACCGACCCTATTGTCGAGAGGTTAAATTTAGTTGAAGAAGAAAACAATTTGTTGAAGGGAAAAATAAAAAAAAATTGAGGAGGAGAAGATGATATTGGAGTTGCATGTTGCGGATGTCGTCGATGATCACAAGATCAAGATGGATGCAATGCGCTTGAAGATTAGAAAGATTAGAAAATATGTCATTCATACCGAGGCTTGGTATCATTATGCCGTTGGATCAATTGTTACCTTGGTTGCGATTATGATCGCATTTGTTTCCGCATTAAAATGTTTTACATAGTTTCAATGTATGGTTTAATTAATTAGATGCTCTGGAGAGCTATATGTTGTTAGATGAGAACTATGTATGCACTTTGGTTTTAATGTGATGATGAACTTCTATTAATTTGGACACTTAATTATATAATGCACGCAGATGAACCGGCAATGGATGTACGGTGACAGACACACCCGCGAGTACATTAAGGGCGTGCATGAGTTTCTTGATGCGGCTGAGGCAAACAAGCAGAATGGTTTAATGTGTTGTCCATGCACTGAATGTGGGAATAAAAGGTCTTACTCTAACCGGAAAATCCTTCACTCCCACCTGCTTTACAAGGGTTTCATGCCACACTATAATGTTTGGACGAGGCACGGAGAAATAGGGGTTATGATGGAAGACGGCGAAGAAGAAGACTACGATGACAACTATGTGCCCCCTGAATACGGTGATGCTGCAACGGGGGGAGCTGGTGAAGATCAAGAGGAACCAGACGATGTGCCCAACGATGCTGCAACGGGTGAAGCTGCTGAAGATCAAGAGGAACCAGACGATTTGCCCGATGATGATGATCTCCGCCGGGTCATTGTCGATGCAAGGACGCAATGCATTAGTCAAAAGGAGAAGCTGAAGTTCGATCGCATGTTAGAGGATCACAAAAAAGGGTTATACCCCAATTGCGAAGATGGCAACACAAAGCTCGGTACCGTACTGGAATTGCTGCAGTGGAAGGCAGAGAATGCTGTGGCTGACAAAGGATTTGAGAAGTTACTGAAAATATTGAAGAAGAAGCTTCCAAAGGATAACGAATTGCCCGACAGTACATACGCAGCAAAGAAGGTCGTATGCCCTCTAGGATTGGAGGTGGAGAAGATACATGCATGTCCTAATGACTGCATCCTCTACCGTGGTGCATACAAGGATCTGAACGCATGCCCGGTATGTGGTGCATTGCGGTATAAGATCAGACGAGATGACCCTGGTGATGTTGACGGCGAGCCCCCCAGGAAGAGGGTTCCTGCGAAGGTGATGTGGTATGCTCCTATAATACCACGGTTGAAACGTCTGTTCAAAAACGAAGAGCATGCCAAATTGATGCGATGGCACAGTGAGAACCGAAAGAAAGATGGGAAGTTGAGAGCACCCGTTGACGGGTCGCAGTGGAGAAAAATCGAGAGAAAGTACTGGGATGAGTTTGCAAAGGACCCAAGGAATGTATGGTTTGCTTTAAGCGCGGATGGCATTAATCCTTTCGGGGAGCAGAGCAGCAATCACATCACCTGGCCCGTGACTCTATGTATGTATAACCTTCCTCCTTGGATGTGCATGAAGCGGAAGTTCATTATGATGCCAGTTCTCATCCAAGGCCCTAAGCAACCCGGCAACGAAATTGATGTGTACCTAAGGCCATTAGTTGAAGAACTTTTACAGCTGTGAAATGAAAACGGTGTATGTACATGGGATGAGCACAGACAGGAGGAATTTAACCTTAAGGCGTTGCTGTTCGTGACCATCAACGATTGGCCCGCTCTCAGTAACCTTTCAGGACAGACAAACAAAGGATACCACGCATGCACGCACTGTTTAGATGACACTGAAAGTATATACCTGGACAAATACAGGAAGAATGTGTACCTGGGCCATCGTCGATTTCTTCCGACCAACCATCAATGTCGAAAGAAAGGCAAGCATTTCAAAGGCGAGGCAGATCACCGGAAGAAGCCCGCCATGCGCACCGGTGATCACGTGCTTGCTATGGTCAATGATTTACACTACGTAATCTTTGGAAAGGGTCCCGGTGGACTAGCTATTCCGAATGACGCTGAGGGACACGCACCCATGTGGAAGAAGAAATCTATATTTTGGGACCTACCCTACTGGAAAGACCTAGAGGTCCGCTCCTCAATCGACGTGATGCACGTGACGAAGAACCTTTGCGTGAATCTGCTAGGCTTCTTGGGCGTGTATGGGAAGACAAAAGATACACCTGAGGCACGGGAGGACCTGCAACATTTGCACGAAAAAGACGGCATGCCTCCGAAGCAGTATAAAGGTCCTGCCAGCTACGCTCTTACGAAAGAAGAGAAAGAAATCTTCTTTGAATGCCTGCTCAGTATGAAGGTCACGACTGGCTTCTCGTCGAATATAAAGGGAATAATAAATATGCCAGAGAAAAAGTTTCAGAACCTAAAGTCTCATGACTGCCACGTGATTATTACGCAATTGCTTTCGGTTGCATTGAGGGGGCTTCTACCGGAAAACGTCTGATTAGCCATTGTGAAGCTATGTGCATTCCTCAATGCAATCTCGCAGAAGGTGATCGATCCAAAAATCGTACCAAGGCTAAGGAGTGATGTGGCGCAATGTCTTGTCAGTTTCGAGCTGGTGTTCCCACCATCCTTCTTCAATATCATGACGCACGTCCTAGTTCATCTAGTCGACGAGATTGTCATCCTGGGGCCCGTATTTCTACACAATATGTTCCCCTTTGAGAGGTTCATGGGAGTCCTAAAGAAATATGTCCGTAATCGCGCTAGGCCAGAAGGAAGCATCTCCATGGGCCATCAAACAGAGGATGTTATCGGGTTTTGTGTTGACTTCATTCCTGGCCTTAACAAGATAGGTCTCCCTAAATCGCGGTATGAGGGGAGACTGACTGGAAAAGGCACTCTTGGAAGAGACTCAATAATATGCAGGGACGGATATTCTTGGTCTCAAGCACACTACACAGTTCTACAGAACTCTACCTTGGTGACCCCGTATGTCGATGAATACAAGAATAGTCTGTGCTCCAAACACCCGGAGCAGTGTGACGACTGGATTACATGTGAACACATCAGGACTTTCAGCAGTTGGTTGGAAACACGTCTCAGAGATGACAACACTGTTTGTGATGAGTTGTACTTGTTATCCAGGGGACCATCTTTGACTGTATTGACTTACAAAGGATACGAGATAAATGGGAATATATTTTACACGATCGCCCAAGATCAAAAGAGCACCAACCAAAACAGTGATGTCCGCTTTGATGCAGCAATCGAGAGAGGAAATGATACATATTGTGGTTACATAGTGGACATATGGGAACTTGACTACGGACCTAATTTTAAGGTCCCTTTGTTTAAGTGCAAATGGGTCAATCTGTTAGGCGGCGGGGTACAGGTAGACCCACAGTACGGAATGACAACAGTGGATCTAAAAAATCTTGGGTACACTGACGAACCGTTCGTCCTAGCCAATGATGTGGCACAGGTTATCTATGTGAAGGACATGTCTACCAAAACCGAGAAAAAGAAAAGATAAGGAAGCGAATACATCATACGATGAGCCAAAGCACCACATAGTTCTTTCAGGAAAAAGGGACATCCTGGGAGTGGACGGCAAGACAGACATGTCTGAAGATTATGAAAAGTTTCATGAAATTCCTCCCTTCAATGTCAAGGCTGACCCAAGCATCCTGATAAACAATGAAGATTATCCATGGTTACGGCGCAATTAGCAAATGACACAAGCGAAGAAAAAGTGAAGACTTTCTCCCGGACCTATTATGATGATACCATGCCAAATTTGTAACACACGAGTATGCTATGCCAACTTTTTCAGAGTTCATTTGAAAACTATGAATTTAGGTCGAATTTTCTCTATAGGTGCATCTATGTTCAAATTTTAAGTATTCAAATTTGAAAACTAATGGCACTAACATAAAATTTATATTTTTTCTAAAACTAATGGCACTAACAGAAAGTTTATAATTTTGCTGACCTAAAAGCAAAAAGAATTAAAAAATAAAGCAAAAAACAAAAGAAAATAAATAATACAGAAAACAAAACAAAAAAACTGGAAATAAAAAATAAAAATAGCAACAATAAGTATTTTGTTGTAAGTAGAAACAAAATAAAATAAATAAAGCAACAAAGAAAACAAAAAAACTAAAAAAGTGTTTTCAAATTTGAAAACTAATGGTACTAACAGAAAGTTTATAATTTTTCTAAAACTAAAAGAAAAAAGAATTAAAAAATAAAGCAAAAATCAAAAGGAAATAAATAATGCAGAAAACAAAACAAAAAAACTGGAAAAAAATAGGGCTCACCCCTATAATATTTGTTATGACTAACTAAAATTACCAAATTGAGTATAATGATAAAACACAGTAATATTAAATAGCAGGAAAAAGATTGACTCAAAAATCAATTTTTGTAGTAAAGTTATTCATAAACTAGTGATTCACACAAATTTTAAAAAAATCAAATTTAAACTATTCAAATTTTAAAACTAATGGCACTAACAGAAAGTTTATAATTTTTGTGACCTAAAATAAAAAAGAAATCACTCCAAAACTATAAGTATTTAGTTCTAAGTAGAAACAAAAAAACAAAAAAAACAAAAAAAGTGCCACCTACTGGGCCCCACGGCCTGAATACGACTAGAAACCCTACCGTGGGCCAGGATTCAGGCCCGCGGGAGGCCCAGTAGGCCCACAGGCACAGATTGCAGTGTTAGGCCCGAAAGCCTGCTTTAGAGAGGAGCTCGAGAGGGAAGGCGCACCGCACCTTATAAACATGTGCGCCTCCCTCTCAACTAGCGAGGTGAGACTAAATATTTGGGTTCGGGCAGCACAGGCCTTTGGTCCCGGTTGGTGGCACCAACCGGGACTAAAGGGGGGCATTAGTCCCGGTTGGTGCTACGACCCGGGACTAATGCCCCCCTTTAGTCCCGGTTGGTGCCACCAACCGGGACCAAAGGCCACCGCTTCCCGCCCTTTGGGCTGCTGAAAAGAGGCCTTTGGTCCCGGTTGGTGGCACCAACCGGGACTAAAGGGGGGCATTAGTCCCGGTTTGTGCCACGAACCGGGACCAATGCTCTTGCTATATATACATCACTTTGCAGTTTTCGCCAAAATCCATCTGTTTCTTCTCACCCCGACGCCTTCTGCTCCTCGTCGCCGTCGCCGCCGAGCCCTGCCCCGACGCCGTCAGGCTGGTCCACCTCGCCGTCGCCGCCGCCGAGCCACTACCCCGACACTGTCGCGGCGCCCGCCGCCCCTGCCGGCCCCGACACCATCGCTGTGGCCGCGCGCGCCGCCCCTGCCCCGACCCCGTCGCCGTCGCCGCGCGCGCCACCCGTTCCCCGACCCCGTCGTCGTCGCCGCGCGCGCCGCCCCTTCCCCGACCCCGTCGCCGTTGCCGCGCACGCCGCCCCTTCCCCAACCCCGTCGCCGTCACCTCGACCACACGCCGCCACCTTCGGTCCGGCCGCCGGCGCCTTTTCCTATTATTTTTTTCATTATTATAAAAATGTGCATATATGTATATGTTCTCTGTGTATATATGTTCATATATGCAAAAGTTAGATTTTAGAAAAACTTTATATATGCAAAAATTTATACATATATGCAAGTATATATGTATTTTATATATGCAAAAATTTATATATCTAGCTAGGAAGAAGGAAGAAAGGAAGAAGAAGAAAAACTTATATATGAGAAATGTATGTATGTATATATGAGAAATGTATGCATGTATAGATGTATGTATGTGGATACATGAGGGGGGTCGATATACCCCCTCTCCGATAGCATTTTTGTGCAATTTAGGTTAGTGTATATATATGTTGATGTATATATGCAAAAGATAGATTTTTAGAAAAAATACTATTTTTTCTGTTGATGATATGATGATGTTTTTTTTCATATATGCATTTTTCATATATGTATTAATTTTTTTAAGTTGTTAGTAGATATCGATTTTAGGTTAGTGCATTTTATCACTGATTTTAGGTTAGTTGATCGATTTAGTGCATTTTATGTTTGTTGCATTTTAGGTTAGTGCATTTTATGTTAGTGGAGAGGAAAAAGTAAAATAAGGAAAAGGAAAATAAGTAGAGAAAGAAGGAGAAGAAGAAGGAGAAGACGAGGAGAGGAAGAAGAGGAAGAAGAAGAAAAAAAGAGGAGAAGAAGAAGGAATAGAGGAGCTTCTGATTTTTTTTGTCATATAGAAGGTGTTTGATGAAATGCTAGATGTTTTTTTCATATGATTTTTTTTTCATATATGTATTCATTTTTTTATTTAGGTTGTTAATTAGTAGATATCGATTTTAGGTTAGTGTAGAGGAAAAAGTAAAATAAGGAAAAGGAAGAAAAGAGGAAGAAGGAAGAAGGAAGAAGAAGAAGAAGAAAAGGAAGGAGTGGAAAAAGGAAAATAAGAAGAGGAAGACTTCTTTTTTCTTCATGGATATATGCTAAAGAAAACGAGGGGGTGATAGATGATGATGAGGGGTCGAGAGTGGGACGAGAGGTCGAGAGGTGTCGAGGGGAGAAAAAAATGTTATCAGGGACGAGGGTCGGGGTCGAGGGGGGTCGAGAGAACTAAATAAGAAGAAGAAGAGGAGAGGAAGAAGAGGAGAAATAAATAAGAAGAAGAAAAAAGAAGAAAAAGAAGAGGAGAAGAAGAAAGGAATAGTGGAGAAGAAGAGAAAATAGAACATATTCTATTTTCTCTTCTTCTCCACTATTCCTTTCTTCTTCTCCTCTTTTTTTTCTTCTTTTTTTTCTTTGATCTTCTCCTCTAGGATTTTAGGGTCGAGGGTTCGAGGGGTCAAGGGTCGAGGGTTTCAGGGTCGAGGGTTCGAGGGTTCTATAGGGTCGAGGGTCGAGGGTTCCAGGGTCGTCTAGGGGTCGAGGGTTCCAGGGTCGTCGAGGGTTCGAGGGGTCGAGGATCGCCGAGGGGTCGAGAGAGGTTTTCTAGTGTCAAAGTATTGAAGAAATCCATGCCTTCATCATTAGCCGGAAGTAACCAGGGCATGTTGGTACGAAGTTCTGCAAAGTTGTTCTGGAATGGAGTCCCGGATAGGATAATCCGCCTTTTGGTACGAATTCAGCAAAGGCCTTCCAAATAGCGATATTCGGAAGGCTCTTGCTGAACTTTGTACCAAAAAGCGAATTATCCTATCTGGGACTCCGTTCCAGAACAACTTTGAAGAGCTTCGTACCATCATGCACATGTTACTTTCGCCTAATGATGAAGACATGGTTTTGTTGAATCCTTTGACACTACGCAACCTCCCGACCCCTCGGCGATGCTCTCGAACATGAGAGGAAGAAGAGGATAAAAAAAGAAGAGGAAGAA
This sequence comes from Triticum aestivum, assembly GCF_018294505.1. NCBI lineage: Eukaryota > Viridiplantae > Streptophyta > Magnoliopsida > Poales > Poaceae > Triticum > Triticum aestivum. The sequence goes on from NC_057812.1 coordinate 615,484,894, forward strand.
GAAAAAAAGAGGAGAAGAAAGAATAGAGGAGAAGAATCTCCTCTATTCTTTCTTCTTCTCTTTTTTTCTTCTTCTTCCTCTTTTTTTATCGGGAACGAGGGTCGTCGAGGGACATAGATGTAGTGTCGTCGTTGTCGATATATACCCCCTCCCGATAGCTTACTATGATTAGGTAGCTAGTTCTACGTTTGGCACTAATATATCCATCTGTCATGTTTGAATAATAATTGCCATGTTGTAAATATTTGTAGAAACTATGGACACCGCCCTAGACGAAGCAAAAGAAGCGTTGTTGAGGGACATAATCGCAGAAGGAAGTGATGCCGTCTCGTTGTTTCTCAACGACACCGATGGTCTGGAAGGAGAGGGTGAACAAGATGGCTACGGTGACCTAATGCCGGTGCAAGAAGAAGAACATGAGGACGGCTCCGGTGACCCAATGCCGGTGCAAGAAGGAGACCGTGATGACGGCTCCGGTGACCGAACCGAGTCCGGCCAGGTATATATATTAGTTAAGCCTGTGCTGACTAGCTGATTGATGCATTCATTGTTTTGGTATGTACACATATTAATTAAGTCTTTGTTCTTTTTTCTAGCCCTCCGGATCGAGCACAACTTCGGTAAAGAGACGAGGCCCGAAGAAAAAGTTGAGCTCGGATGAAAAGTTTGAGATCATAGCAATCGCGCCCGACGGCCAACCGATTGAACCCCTCCGGACAAAGAGCGCATTTGTTGCTCAGTGCGGGGTTCTGGTTAGGGACAAGATCCCGATAAGCATCCAGCAATGGTTTAAGCCGGCTACAGAAGACCCTGAGGTGTCTTATGTCAATGATATGCAGAAAAATGATCTTTGGACTGAGCTGAAGTCAAATTTCACCCTACCGCCAGAGGATAATCCAGAGAACCCAATTAAAGAGAAATTAATCAAGTCTTTTGCTCTTAAGAGGATGGCAGAACTATTCAGGAGGTGGAAGAAAGAGCTGAATAAGTTTGTCGAAAATAATGAGACACCAGAATTCAAGGGCAGATATGAGAAGATCAGAGATCACTGGCCCGCATTTGTGGCCCACAAGACATCGGAAAAGAGTAAGAAGATGTCGGCGACAAACAAGCAAAATGCTGCGAAGAAGATGCTTCACCATCGCACGGGGTCAGGTGGCTACCTCGTAGCCCGGCCTAAGTGGGCCAAGACTGAGAATGATCTGGTTCATAAAGGGATCGAACCAGAGACAATTAGCTGGCCAGACCGTTGCCGGACTTGGTTCTTCGGGGCTGGCGGAACCTTGGACCCTGTAACAGGGAAGTGCATTTGGACGAACGATCAAATGGACATACCAGTCAGGAAGCTTAAGCAGTATATCGAAGCAGCGCAGCAAGGGAAGTTCTTTCCAGACAGAGAGAACGACGAGCTCACAATGGCCCTCGGGAATCCTGAGCACCCTGGACGGACACGAGGCACGCCAGGCTCCATTCCGTGGAAGGTTGGGTTTCCGGACGCAGGCGGTTACAAATCCCATGAGAGGAGGAAAAAAGTGCAGCAGACCCAAATGCAGGCGCTGCAAGCAAGGGTAGACGCGATAGAGGAACGAGAAGCAAATCGCAGCAAACGTACTGCCGAAGCCTCCCCCGAAGCTACCCCGCCATCTCAGCGCAGAAGCAGCGTGGCTTCCACCGAGCTGCTTCAGCCGGAGCATGCCTTGATGGCTCCTGCCAGCTATCCCGTGGATGCTATAACGGAGTCTCAAAATTGCCACCTTATGACGCAATGGATGAATTTGAAGGTCAAGGCGGCTGTTGGCTCTGTTTATCCTACTGAACCCGGCGCAACTTTTCACTGCCGGCCGATTCCAGAAGGATATGCTAGGGTGATGGTGGATGAAATAACGGAGGGATTTGAGGACCTCCAGCTTGACCACCCTACCGGTGAAGGGGAGACTCGGCTGGGGTCTGCTCTGAAGACTCCATGCCTATGGCGGAAGGAGCTCATCAACCTTCCGAACTGGACGCCTCCGCCTCCTCCTCCTCCTCCGGCAAGTCAGGGCACTCCGCCTCCTCCACCGCCTCCTCCTCCGGCGAGTGACGATCAGGGCCCTCGGCCGGCTCCTTCTCCGGCGCGTGGCGGCACTCCGCCTCCTTCTCCGCCTGCGCCGACGCGCCCGAGCAGCCAGCCTCCTCCTTCTCCGCCTCGTCAGCAAGGGCGGAAGAGACCTGCCGCCGCTCCAGCTGCTCCGGCGCGTCGTAGTCCTTCTCCTCCGCCTCGTAAGCAAGTAAAGAAGACAACCGCTCCGTCTGCTCGGTCGGCGTCTAGCAGTACAACCAGAGGCGGGAGGACATACAGATTCGGTCCTTCTCTGAAGACTCCAGAGAAGTTACCATATGAGAGGACCCCGGAGGAGAACGCCGAGATCACGCGAACCGAAGTGGATGACTGGTTTCAAGGGTTGAGAGCAAAGAGACATCCACCTCCGGAGGAGAAGGTAGATCCGGTGAAAGTGAAGCGCACTCTGGCTGCCTTGACAAAACCACCGAAGTTTCCGCCGAAAGGAAACTATGAGCGCATTATTGGAAAGGAATTTGCCGAAGCGGAGCGGTCGGGAAGTACTGTCAGTGATCAAAGGCTGAAAGAACGACGAGCTGGGAAACAAATTGCCCAGCTTGGCGAACAAGCGAAGCAATCGTGCCCCCCGCTCAAGGTGCCTAGCCACAACGTCGCTAATGATCCGAGGATGGTGCCCGGTTATAGCAATCTTGTAGATTACCTGCCCGACGATGTACATTATGAACCCATGGACGTGCAGATACAAAGATACGAGTACGGGAAGCCTCTCGTCAAAGATGAAAGATCTCTATCAACGATGATGCGAAGATTGCATGATTGGATGTGGAATTGAACTGTTGCCTATTCCATTTGAGGAGTTCTATCAGTTTTTCAATCAATTGGCCCTTGATAAAACAACGGTCGCCTGCTACTGTCTGTAAGTGGTACTACTTCTGTCATTAAGTTTCTCTATATAGCTTAGCTCTTTCATTGCATGTATTTATAATCATCCTCACTATATTATGCAGATTTAAGATCGTCGAATTGAAGAAAAGACAAGTCGGTGATATTGGGTTCATTAACACATATCTCATAGATGCAACTCAGGTTAAATTTCATGCCGCAGCTACCAAGGCCAACTTGCTACGATCGTTCGTAATAAATGAAAACAAAGATATAATACTCTTTCCTTACAACTTCAAGTGAGTGTTACTGTCTTGTGCGTATTCGGTTTCCCTTATATATTAGTCAAGGTTATAGTAATGTAATTGATGAGTTATGCATGCGTGTGCAGTTTCCACTATATTCTCCTAGAGATTAAGCTTGAGCAGGGACTAGTAACCGTCTTAGACTCAAGACGAAAAGATCCCCAGGACTATGCAGACATGACTCAAATACTCGAGAAGTAAGTTAAATCGATCATTATCCACCATATCAGCAACTTTGTTCATTTCCTGATATATCAAGTAATTGTTTTCTTTGTCCGGCAGGGTTTGGAGAAAATTCACCAGAAAAGCTCCGGGACTGCCGAAGGAGCTGCAATTTAGACACCCGAAAGTAAGTACTATAGTAGCATTTTAAGCGCATCTACTAGTCATTCAAGCGCTAGTTTCATCAATACCATTTGGCATTCTTGCTTATCAGTTTGATTAACCTCTATTTCTTGTAAAGTGGTTGTGGCAGGAACAAGGGAATGATTTCTGTGGATACTACGTTTGCGAGTCCATCCGCCACACGACCTGTGAGCGGGGCTACACTGACGAACAATATGAAGTACGTAAATAACAACATTCACAATTTTATTTTATTACCATCATTTGTGTTGAGTTTCATTCATTCATATATATATGTATTGACCCCCTTCTTTAAATTAGATGTTTCGGAAGCGGGATGAACTCCTAGCACCAGCTCGCATGCGAGCAATTCAAGAGGAATTGGCGGCATTCTTTCTTGACCACGTGATCCCTGAAGACGGAGAATTCTATGTGGACCCTGAGTCCGTATGATTATATTTGTAAGAGATAATTATTGTATATATGTAGCCGGTAGTGTCAGATAGATATACGAGAACTTGTTGTTCGACCAATCTCTCGGAGAAGGAGAGGTGGTCGATATCACTTCTCTCGGTATGCATATATGTTCATGACGATCTTCTGTTTCCTTCGTTTGCTTACTAGCTAGCTAGCGTGTCTAGTCCTCTCTATACGTATGTATAGTACGTAGCGTCGACCAAGCACGGACATAAGAGAGGACACTTCTCTCTATTAATTATAGCTAGCTAACACAATATATGAAACACCTAAATTAACCCCCCAAAACCCCCAACCCCCCCCCCCCCTTCAAAAAAAACAAAAACCCCAGCCACAGAAATGCTGATGCGTGGATGCCTATTGGTCCCGATTGATGCCACCAACCGGGACCAAAGGGTCTCCTGCCTGGACTCTGCGCACTGCCCACGTGGAGGCCCATCAGTCCCGGTTCTGGATTGAACCGGGACTAAAAGGTCGGGGCATTAGTACCGACACTTTAGTCCCGGTTTAGGAACCGGGACTAAAGGCCCTTACAAACCGGGACTATAGGCCCTTTTTCTACTAGTGTCACTGGTTCTCTTACACCATAACATATCATCCACTACACCGCTAGTTTGCAGCCTAGCCTAGTTAATCTATTTAACTTTATCAAGTTATGAGAAATAAACGGTTGAGATTCATCAACAGAAAATTGTAAGCTATTTGCGGCAGGCTAGCGGCAATCCGTGTTTTTTTAGATTACCACAAACCGTGTCTGGACAGGAGGACCAAGATGATTATAAAAGGAAAAAAAGGCAAACAGTGCCTGCGGCAGGCTAGCGGCCATCCGTGTTATTTAATTACCACAAACCGTGTCTGGACAGGAGAACCAAGATGATTATAAAAGGAAAAAAGGCAAACAGTGCCCCTCTTCGGACGGGGCATGGATTGCCCCGGCATTTAGCAGCACAAGTCCATCATTGGATGTTCTCTTAAAAAACAAAGTCCATCATCCATCATCGGCTGAAACCAGATCAGGTACGTGTCCCCTCGAGAAAAAACTACATATCAGGTACACACAAGCAAACACGTATGCATCAATCAATCTGGTATATATAGTGGCATGCATCTGACAAACGAGCACATACAGGCAGGACTGGCCATCAAATAAAACACATCAGTACCACTGGCACATCAAACCCAAACCCAAACGCAAGCAGCTCAAAAAAGGCGGCAGCCTCAGCTGATTAAAACATTTCAGACACGTCAATGCACAAGCTACATGTACGGTTGATTTAAGCTAAATTCTACAATCTGCATGTTCGATCACGGATTAATAAAAAATATTAGTCTCCGGTCCTTTTACATTTGATCGTCTTGATGGTGCTGCTTATATATGATCGTCTTGATGGTGCTGCTTAAATTAATTAATAACATCGGTGTCAAAATAACTGCTGCTTTTGCATTTGCGAATCATGAGTGTTTTGCATCTTTGCTAATTCTTTTTTTGCGGTACCTTTGCTAATTGCTATATACGGTGCCATCTATATATTCTATATCTATCCTAAAGCAATATAAATTGGATGGTTGAGAATCATTAGCTCATATCCATCGGCGTAGGAGTCTCCATGTATAAGGACATGCAAAAAAAATTATTCAGCAAATATATTTGTACATGCAGACATTACATCATAATATTCACGAAATTGACGTAGAGATTTGTCAATTTAAGTTTAGACGACACAAGAAGTCGCCCAAGCACCTGCCAACCATGCAAAAATAGACAATGCAATGAAGCACAAGGGCCGGTGACGCCATGATGGTCAATGGCCCGGCAAGGCGCCTGGTAAATCAATGCTCCTATACGGAAAAAGGTACGACCCCATCAAATTATATATGCTATGCGCACCGTGTTGTTCAGTTATCAAAAGTACACTGAGATATCCGAAAATCCATATAAAAAATAATGCCAGTAACCCTCAGTAATATACCCGTTCATTCTTCGCAACGACGACAACAGCAACTTGAACTTATCGATTGGACGATCAGAGGCATATCAAGTACATATCTCATATCGAAGGCACACTCATAGCAACGTCGAAAACTTACATGTAGTACATGCCCTGTGGTGCTCAAATGAGAGAAGGCACTACAAGACGAGGACCTACTACAGACTAAAGGTACGACAATAGCGCTGCCAATCTTCGAAGTGTTATAATCAAGGAAAATAACAAAGTTGGTGCTCATAAAAAAGTCCATAAAAATAAATTTAGAAGCATTGCTAATAAAATGGAACTCTATTTGATATAAGAATTTAGCAATAGGAAGTATATTTTTTAGAAGTTAAATTCAGACAGCTCATATTAGGTACAACCATTTTTATGTAAGAAATCCGTAATAAGGGATAGATGGTCACTGCATAGAGTCCATATAAATAACTAAAGTTTCTTTAGTTTTTCCTAAGAAATTAGTCATTTTCATGATTCGACCTAAAACCTCATGTGTAATGGGCAAAAAATTCAAAAGAAATGAAAATGTGTTTGTGTCCAAGAGAGCGCTCCTGATGAAGAAAGCAACATAGATGGTAGCGAGAATAGTGAAGGCAAAACAAAAATATTTATATGCAATATGAGTTTTTTATTTCTAAATTGAACAATAGAAATAAGTATGAATAACATGTGCAAGACCGTAAAAAGACAATATATGACTGGACCGAGGTATGGAGAATCGTTTGCATTCAATGAGTATATGCGGCAATCAACACATTACATTAATTAGTTGAGTAGACCATAGAGCATTTTTTGTGTGAAACCAAAGAGCATATTATATAGTAGAATGAGTGTTGAGGAATAATTTGAATGCATCACACTTCATTAATCGAATAGAAAAAACACCACGTGTTGATGAGATGAATGGAGGGAAAAGAAGCAGTTTATGTGTGAACCATCGACATTTTATTTATCCAATTTTTCTATTTGAGAAAAATGCATTAGAACTAGGTGTTTCCACCTAATTTGGTGCTAATTACACACCAATAGAAAATAATGAAACTATAGATTTTGAAAAGTACTAGTAATCAAGTGTTCCATTGTTTTGGAGGAGGTAGTCAAGCATTCCTAACATTGGCCATTAATATATGAACAATATGTCACACCATAAGTTGATGTAGCAATATTCTTTTTTTAACACAGTACAGACGCACACCCTTTCCTTATGAGCACCTTTGAAAGACTTAGTCGACACATTATTTTGAGATTGACGAAGTCCCCATAGGCGTCTTCTGAGTCGACAGAAATGTCTTCTCCCACTGAATGCACCTCACCGGAAGGACTTGAACTCTGATGGGCTGGGGATACCACTATCCTCCTAACCATCCAACCACAGGTTGGTTCCCGAAGTAGTAATATTCTTTAAGATAAAAAGCAACACTCCATGATTGTTTACTCAAGACCATGTCAAAATCAAGTGTTACATAATGATAATTATATGCAAAGTCTAGCCGCGCAAATGCGCGGGTCGCCCTGCTAGTTACTTCTAACTGATGAGTGACGATGCAATATTTTCATATCATATTCTTAAGGAGAAAAAAACAGTCACATCGTCACCAGTACGCATTAGCTGAATAAAGAACACATCATTATGAAAACGCTTAGTTTGATCATAACTCTTAACTATAACGCGCATATAAGAGAAATTTTGAGACACACCCACTAATATGATCCACTAATTCCATGTGATCTAATGATTCAAACATATCTACGATTCTACCAGTAACCGCATGTGGTTATTATTAAAGTAAGGTATTGAAATCATATATATATATATATATATATATATATATATATATATATATATATATATATATATATATATATATATTGACAAATACAAGCCTAGTTGAAGATATTGATTATGTATACTCATATTTTACTTTTCATATTAGAAAAGTTGTACATATAACAAACAAGAGTTAAGAGGGGTTGTTTTGGCTTATGGAGCTGCTGGTCCTAAATAATGCTCGTGCATAGATTGGCTACATGTGCCTCAGTTTTCTAATATGCAATGTGATCAGAAAAAACTGACAAAGATTAATACATTGGAGAAAGTACTAATGTTTTTCTATTTACTAGCTAATAACTCCAGTGTAAAGTTTTTTTGCGAGATAGTGCATAGTTGTATCCTTGCATTGTCAATATTTTAGAAGATATGCTATGTCCACTATGCAGTATAAAATACAGATCATATGTACAGTTTAAAAGCCAGACATGCACTTTCTCTCACTCTTAATGTTATGCATTAATGTCTTCGTCAACAAAATGGTGTATGTGCAATACTATACAAGTGATGCACATTCGTTGCTGTGGTATTAGTATTTGATGTGAAGAAAATAAACATATAGGTTTTCTTCATTAGTACAGATGGGAATCTGTGGGGTCAGAAAATAACTTGCCATAAGTGAAAAATTGGTACAACCAACCTTGCTCGATGGATGGCTGGGATTAAATACTAATCGTACCATCTAGGGGGTAATTTGAAGCATCTTAAAAGCTCCTTAAACATAAAGTAGAACTGATGCAAAACAGAAAGAAATGCTTACGACACAAGAGGTTATTAATAGTCATCGATATATAATGGCCTACGGCCTTTGCTGTTCCATTTAGGCTGGTCATAGTGGGGAGTAACTTAGACTAGTAACATACATATGTTACTAGTCTATGTTACTACCTTCATAGTGGGTAGTGTCATAGGTGTGGTAACATAGTTGCCTTCATTTATTACTTTATAGACTCATTATGCATTGGAAACCGCTATGTGATGGTAACATATTATGTTACTCTATTTGCCTCTCTCCTTATTAACTACTTGCCACATCATCATTTTTGCTTATGTGGCATCTATGTTACTACCTATGTTACTCCCACTATGACCAGCCTTATAGTGAATGTTTGGGGGGGGGGGGGTGTATTGGCTCATAGACTTCTGGCGCACACTTTTCCGATGCGGGAATATTGGTAGTTGTAGGTTATGAAAAAAAATGCTATATGTAACATGATGTTTCTCTTATCCCATTTATCTTTGTTATATTTTGGCCGTGTGTATTATTGGTGCTTAGACCAGGGTTAATAAATTAAGCTTCCATTTTCTGAAAGAGTTTCAGTTTAAAGCTTTTGTTGTGGGAACGGGGGTGGGGGTGAATATAATAGGGAATGATCAAGCATTTATCATGCTGCAAACATTTGTGATCCATTGAATTGGGAGGAGAGGTGGCAAGTACAATTACTTCCTTGCCAATTTATCCCAATTTCTAATATATGTGCTACACCAAATATCCTTGTTGTAAGCACTAAGTACAACTTTAAATTGGTACTCCCTCCGTAAAGAAATATAAGAGCGTTTAGATCACTAATAGCGTTTGGAGGGAGTACGTTCTAAGTTTGGATATGACTATTCTGAGACATAAATATACTTATTGCATACACATGGTATTAAGATAAGAATGTAAAATGTATGTATTGTGATGTATACAATAGAAGAAATTCAAAAGCCGCACATGATAGCTTACTCAACCGGGTGTAATTTTATGAAATGTCAAATTATTCTGTAAAACACGAAAACATGCAAATGTCCAAGTTGTGCTTCGAAAATTTTGTTGAGAAATAATCAGTTTGTACCCTTTATAAACTTCACATCTTTATTGCTAGAATATTTTCATGTTTTTATACCATCAACAAATTCTTTGGGGGGGGGACCATCATCTTCACGTGTAATATACAATCATGCATGATACATGAACATTTATATGTCTAATTATATTTGAATCGTTTGGAAAAACATGGAATATTATAATGTTCATCCTTGGGGGGGGGGGGGGGGGGGGGGATGGGGATGCTATCATTTCGCCTCTCACATACATGGATGTCTTTTACCATTGAGCGGTTAAAACTAAATATATTATTTTTCCCTTATTAGGGGTAAGTTGGAGAACATGTGGAAATGAATCTAATTCACTTGGATGAGAGAGTTGATGCACAATTGCATTGTTTGGTTGACGTCTTGAATGATCACAATTTGGATTTGTACTTATATTTATATTGTCGGGTTCTCCAGTATATTTTTCGTTCAAGAAGGTAGTTGGAGAGCATCTTGAACCAGATGTGCATTCAAGACTACTGATTTGGCTTAACCTCTCATCATCTATTTGCATCTCTGGGATACGTTGTCGTATAGGTACTTGGCGGTTAAGAGCGAAGCAGACCATTATGAGCGGGAGTTAAGAAGGGAGCAAGAGGAGATCATTGCGGTCCCTGAAATCGGTAATTTGAGAATGTCATTTGTGACGAAAAAGATTGGACATATTTTTTTCTACATTAGTTAGTTCATCAAAAAAGTGCATGCACCTACATATGTACATATTTATGTGTGCATTACGGAATTTAAACTGTTGGGTTCGGATTTTCCTCCTTACAATTACGAACCATGTCCAGAGGCTGCTGAGGTCGGAGAGATCATGTCGCAATATGGACTCGAACCCCAAGAGTATGGCCCTGTGGTGATGGGCCTACGTAGGAATCCGCAAGCCTGGCTCGAGTTCATGATGAGGTACGTCGTCTTTTTTGACGTGACATGTGTGATGAGATGTGTCTTTCACACTAAAGAAATTGTGTTAAGTTGGTCATAATTATTTAATCCAGGTTTGAGCTGAGACTCAAGAAGCCGGTACCCTAGAAGAGCCCTGCAGAGTGCTCTGACGATAGCGCTCTCCTACGTTGTTGGCGGGCTGGTCCCACTCATGCCCTACATGCTCATTCCTACTGCTCATGATGCAATGCTCACATCAGTTGTGGTCACGCTTGTTGCGCTCTTCTTTTTTGGCTATGTCAAAGGCCGCTTCACTGGAAGCCGCCCACTCTTCAGTGCTCTCCAGACTACTTTTATCGGTGCCATTGCTTCTGCCGCAGCATACGGAATCGCCAAAGTTGTGCAAGCTTGACGATGTATAGAATTCTCTCTCATCCAAAGTTTCACTAGCATGGAGTGAATGAATTCACAAAGAAGCATGAGATGGGGAGTATTTCATTTATATTATATTCATCGTTTTTCCTTTTCTTTGTGTGGATGTGTTAGTGTTTGCTTTTGAACTGTCATGGGTATGTGTATCACTTTCGTCCAACAGTGAATAAGTTAAGGTGAAGAAAGACGGCAGAAGAAGAAGACTGTTATATGGTGGCTTGCGTAAATTAATCTACCGCCCACCTCCGTCTTGAGTATTTGTACTATAGGTTCCTTCTGCTGAAGGATTTATGGTGTGTTTATCTGAGCTAAATTTGAGATATACTTCATTTGTCGTATAACATTTATACAATACTTATGATTTTGTGAGTACAAAAGTGAATGAAGGAAATTGAATGTTTAAATCACAAGTTTAAATCACATATTTTCTGGTCACTAGGAGGTGGGAGTTGGATAAATTGAATGTTTAAATCACATATTTTCTGTAGCAGTGTACTTCAAGACGTATTTATGAGGCCGTCGTTGGTATGTTCTCTTCGATTGAGCTAGTGGGCTTAAACTACTAATGTGCTTCGTGCGAGGCTAAATAATAAAACCATTGGCAGGATTGTCCCCATGTGTTTCTGAGGCTAGGTTTACTAGTACATATTAATGTTTTATCTTGTTAGCGGGGCACGGTGGAGACTTGTTGGGCTTGATCTCGACATTCATTTGTTGAATGGATTGTGGACTTGTGAAGGAGCACCTTCTTCTCGCGTGGCTCTGGGGTTTTGTATTCGTATCGAGAGGATCGTGGACTTGGCGGGGTAGGTTATTGATACCACGACCTTCCGATCCATGGGGTATGTTTAGTATCAACCTTGAATTGTTTTCATATAGATCCTTAGCCGAGGAGGCACATTGTGTCTCAGCGGTCCACGTGTCGCCTTTGCTCGTGTCGTTGTCTTCTCCTTAGACGTACTCTTACATGACGTGGGTATAGTTCTTCAGTTGTCTTTGGAAGATTACAATTTTAGGGCCTGGTTCACTTCTTTTGGGTGTAAGGCTTGCATGAAGGCATTAATCACCTTCATCATGCTTGGGTTATCAAAAATTTAGTTCTGGATCTTCAAGAATTTATTGATGGAATTTCATACTTCCATATATAATATATTGGTGGGTGAAGAACACATTTGACAGCCAATGTTGCATTAACTTTCCTTGGAACTTTGCACTGAAGACTTCTTGAAGATGGTATCACAACACTGTCAAGTTCTTCATTTGGTTAAAAAACAAGGAAGAACCGAGAAGCCGGTCAGGACCTAAGTAAGGGTGACGCCCACAAAGCCATTTTATTGTTGATGCCTATTGCGTGCGCAAGGTAACTTGTCAACGAGAAAACTCAGAGAACTATCTCTCATGCAATCAATGAAGGAAATCGATCGCTTCCAGAGGAAGGCACCGATGCAGGCATTGCGGCCAGAAGTCGTCTAGTCGCCCTCCCTGTACTTGTCCCCTCCTTTCTCTCGATAGAAAAACAACAAATACGACATACCAAAACCACCCGAGGATGTTATTCCAAGTTTTTAATGATTTTGTAGGATTAGTGTGGTTAGTTTGTACTGCTATGTCAAGGGACACATTTTTCGTTGTCTTCTTACATTGCATACCATGAAACAAAGGGCTTTCTTCTTAGGAGTGGGGGAACACGAGTATCGGTGTATAGTGTCTTATTTACACTTACAGGAACGACCACAAGTATGGACTAATATTGTCAGGGTAGCGTGTTTGTGTTACAAAATATCAGAACAATGGTGGAATCCTTCTGCTTGTATCATCAAACACGATACAACTGGATAGGCATACCAACAACTTGATGGAATTTATAGTGAACGTGTTTTCCAAAGGCTAACAACTGCTGATATTGAACTCGCGGTCAACTCAAATTGAATATGTAACCTAGAATGACAAAATTTTCAGAAATACTATCCAGAACTCTAATAGCTGGACCTTCACCCTGAAAGAACTGCTCAAATTCACAATGATGCGCGTCAAACCTCTGAAAGCAGAGCAGCTCAACAAGCGGTGCACGGTTAATCTGTGAACTTGAATTTCCATCTTTTTCTATGTGGCCTAGAAATGGCATTGGTTGATGTAATATTTTGCTACTCTTTGTATATACTCTTCATATTTAATATTTCCTCCACTCGCAAATATAAGATGGTTTGAATATTTTAATATGAACTATATACAGACTGAAATGAGTCGATAAACAAACTAAAATGTGCTATGTACATCCGAATCAGGAAAGGGTTAGAATATCTTATAATAATGAACGGAGTTGAAAATTACCATAGAACAATTGTATAAACCAGCAACGTATTTATCATCACAAACATAGAGGGGTAAAAAAACTCTTCTATTCTGCATTGTGATTTTTATTATTCACAGACATAGAGGAGTCAGACGTTGTGATTTTTAGCTATATTACCATTAACATCTCAAAAATAGACGGGTAAAGAAAAGTAAACTAGCACAAACCACGGATGCAGAAATCTTGATTGTTCACAATAACTTCGAATGCGGTGTGTATCTACTCATTGTAAGGAGGCATCTAGGACCAGAAGCAAGGCTGTCAAAACTCCGTGAACATAACTGAAAACAGAACAATGCAACGTGAACAGCCATGTCCTGGTAGCATCGGAGCTATCGAACTTGCAGCGCCTCAGGATCCATACAAGGCATTATTGGCAATACAAAAGTTTGAACCAAACACAACCCGGCCGATAGAAGCAAGAAATGTAGTATTCCTTATAGCGGAAACAAATAGTCCCCAGAGAGGGAATATAAGCAGTTAGGCATGTCCTGAAAGAGAAAATCAGCAGCATGTTACTCGAGTCCTGATCAAAGCATCCGCACCAACACTTGCAGAGACAAAAAAGATGATGAAAAATGAAAGCAGTAGCATGAGTGTTACTTGAGTCCTGAAGCAAACATCCACACCAACACTTTTAGAAAATGCAAAAAATAATCTCCACAGAAGGAAACGATTTGCGCGTCGTACTGAGCTAGATGAAGGCCACAAACTAGCTAGGTACATCGCAACCCGCATGTACTGGATATAGCGTAGGCCATCTCTAGCCGATCACCTAAAATCGGTTAGAGGAGTAAAATTTTGAGTTTACTCCTCTAAACCGGACCTGTCCAAACTCCTATATCGGTTAGAGGAGTAAGAATTTTACCCCAATGCCGAAAAGTTGGCACACGGCTCCCAAAATCACTCCCCCCCACCTCGGCCGAGTAAAACATCCCCGCACCTTTTCTGTTGCGCCGCCCAGTGCCACCGTTCCCACCCACCATCACCACCGATGACTGCTGCTCTGGCTGGAATGGGTACGAAAGACCCTTCCACCACCCCACAGGCTACCACCGTCGGCGTATCACCACTACAAAACACCCCTGCGCCTCGTCCATACTGAAAAAGGTTTTGGACAAAAAAATGTTACCCGATCCACCACACCAGCAATTACCGCTAGTAGCAACATCGCTGGGTGGCCACCTCGTCTCTGTCGACGGTAGCACACTGCTCTAACCAGCGACAAGTGTTCTAGGAAGCCGACGGCCGCCACGTCGCCACTCGCCGAGGAGGCGGCGAAGAACAAGAAAAAGAAAGCCACCTCAACCTCTCGTACCTGTCCGGTGGCTTGTGTGGCGTCTCGGGCCACCCCTACGGCTAGTGCTTAGGCGTGTTCGGCTGCCGCAGCCGGCAACAAGGGCCACGGTCATCAACTGCTCGATGAAATGCCTACAAGGTATTTTTTTGCTTTTTCTCATTTCGGCCTATCCATTGTGCGGTGATTGTTGCCGGCCAATGGATGATGGAGTTTGTTCTTGTTTCTGTCATGAACCGAACCACAATGGATGATACCGTAATAAAGTTTTGGGAGCTCACTTGTGGGAAGATCTTGATCCAAGCGGAGGCCTCTCTTCGGAATGGTGATGGTGGCCGAGAGGACAGTGGCTCTTGTGGCGTGTTTGTCCACCCCTACTGCTAGTGCCTCACGTGCATCCGGCTGCCGCAACCGGCAACAAGGACGACGGCAACCGAGTGCTTGATGAAATGCCTACAAGGTATTTTTTTTTCATTCCGGCCTATGTATTGTGCGGTGAGTGTCACCGGCTGATGGATGATGGAGTTTGCTGTTGTTGTAATGACCCGAATCACAATGGATGATACCGCAAAAAAGGTTTTGGGAACTCACTTGTGAGGAGATTTATCCTAACGGAGGTCTCTCTTCCGAATGGTGATGGTGGTGGTGGCTGAGAGGACGGTGGCTCGTGTGGCATCTCCGTCCACCTCTACAGCTAGTGCTCCGGGGTGTCCAGCTGCCGTAGCCGGCAACAAGGGCCACGGCCGCCAAGTGCTCAATTAAATGCCTACAAGGTGATTTCTTTTTTATTTCGGTCTATGCATTGTGCGGTGAGCCGCTGATTGGTGTGCGGTCCATGGATGATGGAGTTTGTTGTTGTTGTCATGAACCCAAACACAATGGATGATATCACAAAAAAATATTGGGAGCTCACTCCTGGGGAGATCTTAACCCAAACAGAGGCCGCTCTTTGGAATGGTGGTGGTGGTGGTGGTGGTGATGATGATGCTGATGGGTGTGCCCATGTTTATGGCGGTGCGTGATTTCTTTGGCGAGGAAAGTGTTTCAGTTCGTGTATATCATTGGGCCTCGATCCGCAACATAAAACATGCTACGTTGTGGCGATTTTGGATCAAACTTGATCGATGATCTGATGTCTTTCAGATGTGTTTTAATTTGAATATCTCCATCCGTTAAACTAAATGTTTGTTAATGGTTTATACATTACGCGTGTTTATTTTGAAATATTTGAATGATTGATGATATATTATGCAGTTGTTTGATGTTCATGTGGCTAGGCTAAAAGAATTGAGATTTTTTTTACTTCACTAATTTTAGGGGATCGGCTAGAGATGCCCTTGTACAATCCCCACAGCATAGTGAGATGTTAACTCATTATTTCAGCTCGAAGACTAGAGATGGACAAAGGTTACATTTAGTAACAGAATAATGGAGACGCTTGTCCACTACTAGTGGTTGGGGCCCGCCATTGCGGGCCACTTGACAGCAAACTATGCGCACCTCATCATCATGTCAATTTTTTATAACATTCTCGCATCACGTGGACATCACAACAATCTTAAAAGGAAAAAGAAAAATTCTAGAAAAACTTTTCTCGAAAAAAGTGCCTATCATCTAAAAAACTTTCTCACCGTGACCAACAGCATGCGCCACATGGCGTAGCTGGTTGGGCACCATTCTAGCGCCTCTTAATGGGGTTTAATATGTCATCACTATACTTAGCATACTATTCCCAGGTGAAGAATCAGATGCACATACTAATGAAAGCCGTTCATAACTGCCCACTATAAAACAGTCTAAAGGACAATCAAAAGTATGGCAAGGCCGGTGCATTATGAAGTTCATGGGTAGCTATCAGAATGAATGAACAGAGTGTCTAATGACAAACTGAATTAATACTATCACACTGATGATCATTCCCTGGAAAAGGTTATTCAGTAATGCTATGAGCAGCTAATGTGAGTTTGAACATACAGAAAGGCAGAAGTAAACAAGCAGTTTATTGCCCGAAATTGATGTTGCTATAAGAAAAACTCTTCTATTTTTTAGGAAAAAGGCAGGCGCTTTGCCATTTGTACAAGAAAATTTTGTCTACAGAACACACAAGATAAGTATAACTAACCTGCCTTCACCTCTTTACATCATCTGGCAAACCTTGGAGCCACTGGTTGTTTGCAATATCACCGGCACCTTGACCCAACACCTCGCTACTCATAACATCATCGTCATCCATTGTCATGGCCTGCATCTCTGGACTGCAGTAGGGCGGATCGTTGCATCTGAGCCTAACCTGCCGGGCACCACCAAGGGAACTTCCTTGGTCAGCCAAATCCTTGTTCTTCACTGGCCGCTTGTAAGGGAAAGCACCAAGCTCTCCGTCGATCCTCCCTCTAATGTCGACAAGCAGGCAGCGGAGCCTGGAGGCCTCAGCCTCGAGCGCCGAGTGACTCTGAAGCCTCCTCACGAGCTGCTTGTTTAAAGCCTTGAGGCGAGCCACCTCTTCCTCCAGCAAAGTCGTGTGGGCCTTCTTCTTCTCACGGTACTTCCTCACAGCTGCCCGGTTACCTGGCGGGCGCTTCTTGGGGCCGTTATTCTCTTGCGGCGACTCGGAGGTCTCGGGGACATCATCCGACTCCTCCCGGAGGATCTTGGTGTGGACATGGACGCAGGTCTGGGTGTGGTGGGCAAGGTCATGGCGTACATGCGGGTTGCAGCAGGCGTGGGTGTGAGTACATGCGAGGTGCTCCGGGTCTTTCAGGATGTCGTCAAAGTAGCTGTCCATGGCCGGGTGCAGGTACGTCTCCGGATTGGTGAAATCTATGTCCCCGTCGTCCATGGTCCGCAAGAACAAACCTGATAACATGAACACGTACGGCATGTATAAGATGCTCTTGCTACTACTTATTTTCATTCATTCATTCATTCATTCGGTAATGGAATGCAATCGACGGCATTGGGAATGCCCCCCACCGATGATGATTGGTGCAGGTCAACCGCGATCGTTCTTGCGGTGACGAGCAGGAGGAAAACGAAGAACAAGCTGAGACGAATGAACAGGCCAGCCAGCTTGAGTTGAGCTTACCCGCAGACGAGAGGAGTCGCGTCCTGGTCCTTTGATGGCCACGCCAATCCGGAGTTGTGCTGCCGGAGGAGGATGATTGGTGGGCGGAGAAAGGTGGGGAATGACCAGCAACGTTTTCGTGTGTTGTTCCTTCTCTTGTTCGCATTGACTTGGTTTCCTTTCTCGTGGTGGAATGCTTTTCGTTCGATGTCGTCATCGATGGAGAGGGGGGGAGGGGTCCGTAATAACGTGAAGACAAGCAAACCACCTCGCCCGGGCGGTAGGTTGATGTGCGCCGCGCGCGGCGGAGATATTTTCAATACGGACTGATGGAGGCGTGTGCGGCTCTACTATCCCGCGGGTCAAGTGTCAATCAAGTACAGTAATATAAAATGATGAATATATTCCGTGGGAACAAAAACGACATCATGTTGAATAAGGGCATCTATAACGGCAACCCAACTCGCAAAAAACCGCCCGCATTCGTTCACGGACAGAGGATCAGTTCACAGACATGGATGCGGGAGGCAGCCATCCAACGCTAGCCGCATATTGTCCACCAACAAATTTATATTCCAATCTACGCTGACCCACATAACGCGCCAGCTCACATCCGCGCCAGATCGCAACCCCAATCACAACCAAAATGAGGCAAATATGCTTAGATTTTACATGCCGGAATCCAAAAGAACATCAGCCCGGCAGTCCGTGCATTTCTGCCCTGCCGGATCGGCCATCCTAGCAAGATCTTCCCGATCAAGGAGGTGCTGTCGCCGCGGCTTAGGCAACCTCCGTGTCCACGTCCACCTCCACCTCCGCGGCGTCCTCATCTTGCACCGCCGCCAACTGATCTTTCTGCCGCTCCAGCGTCTGATAACGGACGGATTGTACGATAATTTTAATGTCAGCATCCAAAGAGTCGATATTCAAGGTCAACATCTTGGCGTCCTCCGCATTGGCGATGGCCACCATGCGATGAGATGCTTCAAGTGCCCGCAATACTTGGAGACGGCCTCTTGGATGGTGTACCATCGATGATTGAGTGACATCCACTCACAGTTGAGGATCAATGCGTCAGAGTAGGGCGCGAAATGCTTGTGCTCATGGAACCATATGTGAATGTTCCTCCAAAAGGTTGTGCCCTTTTGCTCTACCATGGTCAGGATCGAGGCTAGTTGCCAACCATGCGTCGCACAACAGCTCGTCCTCCCGCATCTTGAAGTTTTCTCCTTTTCTTCGGATCGCCGGCTGTATCATCTAGATCATCGTCATTGCCCTCCTCCTCCTCCCCCCCTCCTCCGCCCCCTCCGGATGCTGCTCTCCGGCGGTCCAATGTTGTTGTTGTTGTTGTTGTTGTTGTGTGCCATCGCTAGTCTGGGTGTAGCACTTCTGCGTGGCCATCTGGATGTACGACTGCTGCTGCTGGTAGTTGTAGGAATTGGTTGGATCCGAGTCTTCCACCAGCCCGTCCTCATAGCCCCTCCTCCTCCCTCGCCCCCATCGTGGATGATATCGAGCATATCCATGTGCGCATCATACGCCGGCTCCCTCGCTCTCGGCATTGCGACAAACAACACGCGGGCACCCATCTGCTCTTCCCCTGCTGTCCTCGCTCGGATGAGCGACGGCGAAGAGAACTCAGAGAAGAGTGGCGCCACGTTAACATCGACGATGTAAGGAACCATATCGACAGGATTTGTGAGTTGCTTGGCAGCGTAGTAGTATGAGGGCTTGTAACGCTCCAGCAATGGTGTCGTCAGTACTGTGGGTGTGCCCGTCTAGCGGCGTCCGCCACGGCCTCGCCGTCCTCCAAGACCATCGCCACTACCAGTCCCACCGGCGGCCAAATGTATCCTCATCTTCTTCTCGTTTGCGGCTTCGCTTTGACGCGGCGATACTGCCACGTCTGCGAGCTGTTGCTCCGAGCGATTGTGATTCTCGAATCCTCCGGCACCTTTGACGCCCCCATCTCTGGTAGGTTCTCCGGCGGTTCCATGTGTCGGCGGCAGAGGAAAGGACAGGGTGGGAGAAAAGATCGGGACTTGGGCGGAGAGCGGCAGGGAGTGGAAAAAGAGAGTGGGGAGTTTGGCACGGAAACAGTTGGGGAGTTTGGCGTGAAAACAATGCGGGATGCTACAAAAGTGCGGGCTCGGCCCTCCTTTTGGGTAGGCCAGGGGACGGAGAGCGACATTTCACGTGTTCGGACTCCCGCAAACCTCCCCCATGTTTGTCTCCAGTTTGCGGAAGACATCGCGTCCGGACCGCTCCGCGCAACAATACAGGTCAGCATTAGACGGCTTCTATGGTCCGGACAGCCTGGTCCGAACGGTTACGGGAGGTTTACGGGTCGCTCTTGGAGATTCCCTGATAATGGACACCATAGGAGCTGTCGTGGGTTTGTCACGGCAGATGTCCTCATGAAAGGACTTAGTCGTGCAGCCATCGCTACGGGTTAGCTTAAAGGGGTTAAACCGGACAAGGGACACGAGGGGTTTTATACTAGTTCGGCCCCTTCGATGAAGGTAAAAGCCTACGTCTAGTTATGCTTGGTATTGCTGGGGTTTCGATGACCAGGGAGCGAATCCGCTTTGCCTGGCTCTCGAGTTGTTGTCTGTTGTCCCTAAACCGCTGCCGGGTCGTCCCTTTATATACACAGGTTGACGCCCGCCGGTTTACAGAGTCCCGAGGCCGGATCATAAACGTGTCCGGCTCGGTCTCTATCCTTCCTATCTTGCAATGCAAGTTATACAATAAAGTCGGTTTACATCTACAGGTCTTAACTCACCTTTGGGCCTTGGGCCTTCGTAAAGCGCCACCATCCTCACGTCTTCATGGGCTTCTGATCTTCTTGGAGTTAATCCGGCTACTCCTGGTCGGTTTACGTCCAGTAGTAATATCCCCAACATTAGGCCCCGCATTGGTTTGAACTTGTTCATATCAATCTTCAACACTTAGAAAAATTCTTGCCCTGGCACCTTCCAATGGATCTGGTAAACCGCCGTGATGTCATCCTTTGGATCCGTAGTAAACCGCCATGATGTCATCTATTCGTTGAAGTCGAAGATACCCTTCATTAATGAATATCCAACCACCAAGGCGACATCCTTATTAACTATCCATTTTAGGCTCCTCGATTCACGCACTTGTCACTTATCAGTTCGCCCTATAAATAGGACCAAGGGTCATTCTCTTTTCCCCCTTCGTCTTTTTCGCTTCTTCTTCCTCCTCGCGACGCCCCTGCACCCGAGCGCCGCCGTCGTCGTCGAACTCTGCCTCTGCCTCTCCGTTGGCCACTGCATCGACCTGGTTGCATCAGAGAAATGCGGTGCATCACCGCTACCTCAACCGCTACGGTAAGCTTCCCCTCTTTTCCTTGTAGATCCGTTAGGGTTCACGCGGGTTCCTGTTGCTCTCTTCGTGTTCTTCGTCAACCCATAGCCAGTAGAACTTGTTCTTGATATATTCCTCATAGTAACTATGAAAGTCCTTATCTCAACCATTTGATCCAATCTTTAAATACATTGTAACTTGATCTGGACCTTTCATGAACTGCTTTGGGACCAAGTTCTTGAGTCTCAATATTTTTCCTTTTCCTGGCTTATGGTAGATCCAAAATTTCAATGCAGTCTTGTGAAACCTGTTTTACCTTACTTAGTCATTCTTGCCTTAGATCTATACCTTCCGCATCACATAGATGGTTTACCCTTGTAAAAAGAAATCTATTATATACCATTATTCCCCTTTTAAACTGGCAATCCTTTGTCTCCATCGTCATACTCCAGTTTAATAGCATGTATATACCTCTGCTTCTGCTTATTGCTTTGTCATTTATAATTATATCAGCCTCCGGTTTACCAATTTCATATACTTGGATTCCTCTATTCTATTGTACCTTATGCATCACTATGAATAAATTGTAAACCGGCATTTCTTTCCAGCTTTTCATTTGCAATGGCCAAGCAGTTTTATTCATGCAACTGGGCTCCCTCCCGGGTTACCGAGGAGCAACTGAATGGAATGGTCAAGATCAGAACCTTACCAAAGAAGAATGAGATCCGGTGGCGCGTTCCTGGTCCAAAAAATCCTCCCACCCCTAAGCAGGGTGAGGTAGTTGTGTTTGTTGATCATATAGGCTGTGGTTTCAAACCGCCCAGGTCAAAGTTTTTCCGGGATGTGCTTGCCAGCTTTCAACTCCACCCTCAAGATATTGGACCCAACTCGGTATCCAATATATGCAACTTTCAAGTTTTCTGTGAAGCGTACCTCCAAGAAGAGCCAACTGTGGAACTGTTTCGGGATTTCTTCCACCTGAACCGGCGCACCGAATTTGTAGACGGACCCAATACTGAACTCGGTGGGGTCTCCATTTAAAAAAGAAAAGAGGTTTAATTTCCTCACGCCAAGCTGCACAGTCACCCCAAAGAGTGGAATCAAACTTGGTTCTACTGTAAAGACAACTCCCCTGAAGACGAAAATCCTCTGCCAGGTTACCGGGCCCACCGGCTTGCCAATACTCATCCACTTCCACAACGCCTAAGTGCCCAGGAACGGACCCCGTACACACCTCAACTCGCCAAGATGAGAGCCTTCTTGGCCAACGGTTTAACAGGTGTAGACTTTGTCCATTATTGGATATCTTGGAGCATCTTACTGTTAAGTCGCCACTCCGGCTTAATGTGCGAGTATACTGGTGATGTAAAGGACTCCCAATGTCATACCAACATTCAGCTAACCGATGAAGAGGTCACTGAGGCCGTCAAGAAGATATTGAACGAATCAGAAGTTGTCTGTCACCAAACCGGACTATACCCCTTTTACACGCAGAACAAACCGCCTGCTGTGAGTATTGTCCCTCCGCTTTACCCTTGATATCTTTAGACTGTACAATCCTTGAATACCCTTCTTTTTTACTTTTAAATAGGGTGATGATCCGTTTTGGAAGAAGAAACCTCAAGAGAAAGCGGCAAAAACTGCTCGCCCTAAAACCAAAGCCGTCAAGAAAACCACAAAGTGGAAAGCACCTGAACGCATCAGTATGGAACTGGACGACGACCCAGATGAACCGGAAGTTGAGGTAGAACTTGATTCACTTGGTTCCCTTTTCATGCATCTCATTGACAATGATACTTATCAGGAGGACGTGGAGGGCAGCCAAGCTGACGATGTAGAGGTAATTAGCCTTTCCTCCGGTTCAGACTCCATGCCAACACAAAAAATCTGTCAAGCGGTCCGGAAAGTAAGCTTTTTTCATCCTCTTGCTCACTTGGATCCAACATTTATTTTGAAGACGCAGCAGCACGAGGCTCGCCGCACCACCCGGCACAACGGCCAAAAGGTCACTTCGGCCAGTTTACCTGACACCCCGGTTCGAAAGCGCCGATCTGAGGTCTCACCCACTTCTGACAATTCTTATCCCAAGGCATGTTATTTCCGACAACCTCTTAATCCGTCCGATTCGAATTATCAGGTGACACCTCCCTCATCCTCTGGCGAGTCAGCAGCGACCCAACTTCCTCCTCTCAAAACTGTAGCTGGGTAAGTACTTCAACCCCTTTCTTCGATGTTTCCATACTTTATATATATATATATATATTATGCTTAACTTTCGCATCTTTTTATGTTGTAGAGCCAAAGCCAGACCCAACAAAAAGGCTTGGGTTAACAATTCGCCCGAAGACCAGGTGGTTCTTGAACCGGAGCAAATGGTTGAACCGGAGGGTCCAAATCCTGAAGCTACTTTTGATGAACCACCCCCTCAAGATCACAATATTGATGAACAACCAAAAGTTAAACACTGCTGTGCCTGATGATGAACCGGCAGATCCAATCCGGGCTGATGATAGGTCTTCTAGTCCGGTGAGAGCCACTGACACTCCATCAACTCCAGTAAAGACTGCTGGAGACAAAGAAGGCGATGTTATCATTACCGGTATGAGCCACAGCTCTCCTGGCCATCCTGTTATATTGGCGAAACATAGTGCCAAGGAAGAGTGTGCTGCCATGGAAAAAGGCAAATGGAGCACCGACTTGCCAAGCTACACCCATCTCAGCGCTCAAGAACTCCACTCCGGTTTTCTAAACCGTCTACACTCAAACCGTGATTAGGAAGCCGGTTTAGTGAACCTGATGAAGGAACGCTATGAGGTATTTTCATCACTTTTCCTTTCTTAAATCCAAAGTTCAAGTATCATCCCAAGTAGCCCCCAAGGGTCGGTTTATGATGTTAATCATAAACCGGGACTTTGTAATATCTTAATCCTTGCATGCTGATCCTCCATATGTCAAGTCATCGTTGGAAACAAACAGGTACTTTATCATTGTATTCCTGTAGTTTTCATCGGTGTAGCCCCCAAGGGCCGGTTTATCTTTGCAAGGTAAACCGGGTCCTGAATCAATGCGTCAACTTTGAACAGATGTACATTAGCCCCCAAGTGTTAAGGATAATGCTTGCATTGTACTTGAGACTTGTGAAAAATATGTTAATGATAGAGCAAATAGGCTTAGCCCCCAAGTACAAAGTGCATAACTCGTTATACGCTTGATACTTCATAACCTGTTTTGATGACATACCTCACCTTTGTAGACCGAGCTGAGTAAAAAGGCATAACCTGTTTTGATGACATACCTCACCTTTGTAGACCGAGCTGAGTAAAAATGATGCTCAAACCGCAGACCTTCAGGAGAACGTCATATCTCAGCAAGCAGAGGCTTCCAAGGCCAAGGAGGAGTTAACAAATGCCCTAGCAGCCATGGAAAGGCTGAAAGAGACCTTCAACAAAGAGAGTGCAGACTGGGAGACAGAAAAAGCCGGTTTGAAAAAAAAGGCCGAGGACGCAGAGGCAGCCCTGAAGCCGGTGGTTGAAGAACTGACTGGCTTAAAGCGGCAGATTGACGCCATGACTTCTGCTGTGTTTGGTAAGTACCCTCTCATGCAGTTTTTCTAACTCATAATATCTTATCAATGATTGGTTTACTGATGTTTAACCATGACAGGGACCCGCATTGCTCACCTGGGCGCTGACATGTGGATGAAGCTTAAAACGGCCTACACCTTGATAGAATAGTAGTTCTCTAGGTCCCAGCGAGCCATTTGCACTGCAGCTTATAACAAGCCTCCGCTGATACGTCCATTTTGCATCATGCTTTTATATTGATATTTATTGCATTATGGGCTGTTATTACACATTATGTCACAATACTTATGCCTATTCTCTCTTATTTTACAAGGTTTACATAAAGAGGGAGAATGCCGGCAGCTGGGATTCTGGGCTGGAAAAGGAGCAAATATTAGAGACCTATTATGCACATCTCCAACAGTCCAGAAACTTCACGGAAGACGTTTTCAGAATATATAAAAAACACTGAGCACAAGAAGTTCACCAGGGGGGCCACACCCTGCCCACAAGGGTGGGGGCGCGCCCTACCCCCCTGGGCGCACCCCCTACCTCGTGGGCCCCCTGGTGGCCCTCCGGTGGCCATCTTCTGCTATATGAAGTCTTTCGATGAGAAAAAAATAAGAAGCCATCTTCTCGGACGAAACTCCGCCGCCACGAGGCGGAACCTTGACGGAACCAATCTAGGGCTCCGGCAGAGCTGTTTTGCTGGGGAAACTTCCCTCCGGGAGGGGGAAATCATCGCCATCGTCATCACCAATGCTCCTCTCATCGGGAGAGGGCAATCTCCATCAACATCTTCACCAGCACCATCTCCTCTCAAAACCCTAGTTCATCTCTTGTACCCAATTCTTGTGTCCAAGTCCGGGATTGGTACTAGTAGGTTGCTAGTAGTGTTAATTACTCCTTGTAGTTGATGCTAGTTGGTTTATTTGGTGGAAGATCATATGTTCAGATCCTATATGCATATTAATACCCCTCTGATTATGAACATGAATATGCTTTGTGAGTAGTTACGTTTGTTCCTCAGGACATGGGAGAAGTCTTGCTATTAGTAGTCATGTGAATTTGGTATTCGTTCGATATTTTGATGAGATGTATGTTGTCTCTCCTCTAGTGGTGTTATGTGAACGTCGACTACATGACACTTCACCATTATTTGGGCCTAGAGGAAGGCATTGGGAAGTATTAAGTAGATGATGGGTTGCTAGAGTGACAGAAGCTTAAACCCTAGTTTATGCGTTGCTTCGTAAGGGGCTGATTTGGATCCATATGTTTCATGCTATGGTTAGGTTTACCTTAATACTTTTGTTGTAGTTAAGGATGCTTGCATTAGAGGTTAATCATAAGTGGGATGCTTGTCCAAGTAAGGGCAGCACCCAAGCACCGGTCCACCCACATACCAAATTATCAAAGTACCGAACGCGAATCATATGAGCATGATGAAAACTAGCTTGACGATATTCCCATGTGTCCCCGGGAGCGCTTTTCTCTATATAAGAGTTTGTCCAGGCTTGTCATTTGCTACAAAAAGGATTGGGCCACCTTGCTGCACTTTATTTACTTTAGTTACTTGTTGCTCGTTACAAATTATCCTATCAAAAAATTATCTGTTACCACTTGTTTCATTACTTGCAGAGAATACCTTGCTGGAAACCGCTTATCATTTCCTTCTGCTCCTCGTTGGGTTCGACGCTCTTACTTATCGGAAGGACTACGATAGATACCATATACTTGTGGGTCATCAAGACTCTTTTCTGGCGCCGTTGCCGGGGAGTGAAGTGCCTTTGGTAGGTGGAATTTGGTAAGGAAAAATTTATATAGTGTGCTGAAATTTACTGTCACTTGTTACTATGAAAAGTAATCCTCTGAGGGGCTTGTTCGGGGTATCTTCACCCCGACCAGTAGAGCAAAGAGTTGCTCCTCAACCTACTGAACCTTCTGAAAATGAAAATGTCAGCTTTGAAATTCCTTCGGGTATGATAGAAAAACTGCTAGCTAATCCTTTTGTAGGAGATGGAACAAAGCATCCTGATGGATGAAGTTTGTGGATTATTTAAGCTTGCAGGTGTACCCGGAGATGTTGTTAAGAAGAAGGTTTTCCCTTTATCTTTGAAGGGAGATGCATCGACATGGTATAGGCTATGTGATGATATGGGGTCATGGAACTACAAACGATTGAAATTGGAATTTCATCAGAAGTTTTATCCTATGCATCTTGTTCATCGTGATCGCAATTATATATATAATTTTTGGCCTTGCGAAGGAGAAAGCATCGCTCAAGTTTGGGGGAGGCTTAAATCAATGTTATATTCATGCCCCAATCAGGAGCTCTCAAGAGAGATGATTATTCAAAAAATGTATGCTCGGCTTTCTGATAGCAATCGCACCATGCTTGATACTTCTTGTGCTGGATCTTTTATGATGAAGACTATTGAATTCAAATGGGATTTATTGGAAAGAATTAAACGCAACTCTGAAGATTGGGACCTCGACAAAGGTAAGGAGTCAGGTATGACACCTAGGTTTGATTGTGTTAAAACTTTTATGGACACCGATGTTTTCCGTAAATTTAGCACTAAATATGGACTTGACTCTGAGATAGTAGCTTCTTTTTGTAAATCTTTTGCTACTCATGTTGATCTCCCCAAGGATAAGTGGTTTAAATATCATCCTCCCATAGAAGTAAAAGTAGTTGCACCTATTAAAGTTGAAGAAAAGACTGTCACTTATAATGATCCTATTATTCCTACTGCTTATGTTGAGAAACCACCTTTTCCTGTTAGGATAAAGGATCATGCTAAAGCTTCAATTGTGGTTCGTAAAAGCAATATTAAAACTTATACACCTTCTGAGCAAATTAAAGTTGAACCTGATATTGCTATTGTTAAAGATCTCTTGGCTGATAGCATTGATGGGCATGTTATTTATTTCTGTGATGAAACTGCTAGAATTGCTAAACCTTGTGCTAAAGATAAACCTAGACCTGTGGTAGGCATGCCTGTTATTTCTATTAAAATAGGAGATCATTGTTATCATGGTTTATGTGACATGGGTGCTAGTGCTAGTGCAATACCTATTAGCCTATATAGAGAAATTATGCATGATATTGCACCTGTTGAGTCAGAAGATATTGATGTCACAATTAAACTTGCCAATAGAGATACTACTTCAACAATGGGAATTGTTAGAGATGTTGAAGTATTGTGTGGGAAAACTAAATATCCTGCTGATTTTCTTGTTCTTGGTTCCCCACAAGATAGCTTTTGTCCCATTGTATTTGGTAGACCCTTCTTGAACACTGTTAATGCTAAGATAGGTTGCAAAAAGGATGTTGTTACTATCGGTTTAGATGATATGTCTCATGAATTTAATTTCTCTAAATTTAGTAGACAACACCGTGAAGAAGAATTACCTAGTAAGGATGAAATTATTGGTCTTGCTTCTATTGCCGTACCTCCTAGTGATCCTTTAGAACAATATTTGCTAGACCATGAAAATGATATGTTTATGAATGAAAGAAGGGAAATAGATGAAGTATTCTTTAAACAGGAAGCTATTCTGAAACACAATTTGCCTGTTGAAATCCTAGGGGATCCTCCTCCACCCAAGGGTGATCCCGTGTTTGAGCTTAAACCGTTTCCTGATACTCTTAAATATGCTTATCTTGATGAGAACAAGATATATCCTGTTATTATTAGTGCTAACCTTTCAGAGCATGAGGAAGAGAGATTATTGAAAACTATGAAGAAGCACCGTGCTGCTATTGGGTATACTCTTGATGATCTTAAGGGCATTAGTCCCACTCTATGTCAACATAAAATAAATTTGGAAGAAGATGCTAAACCAGTTCGTGATCATCAACGACGGCTGAATCCTAAAATGAAAGAAGTGGTAAGAAAGGAAATACTAAAGCTCCTTGAGGCAGGTATAATTTATCCCGTTGCTGATAGTCAGTGGGTAAGTCCTGTCCATTGTGTCCCTAAGAAGGGAGGTATTACTGTCGTTCCTAATGATAAAGATGAATTGATTCCTCAAAGAATTATTACAGGTTATAGGATGGTAATTGCTTTCCGCAAATTAAATAAGGCCACTAAAAATGACCATTACCCCTTACCTTTTATCGATCAAATACTAGAAAGATTATCCAAACATACACATTTTTGCTTTTTAGATGGTTATTCTGGTTTCTCTCAAATACCTGTGTCAGCCAAAGATCAATCAAAGACTACTTTTACTTGCCCTTTTGGTACTTTTGCTTATAGACGTATGCCTTTTGGTTTATGTAATGCACCTGCTACCTTTCAAAGATGCATGATGGCTATATTCTCTGACTTTTGTGAAAAGATTTGTGAGGTTTTCACGGACAATTTCTCCGTCTATGGATCTTCTTTTGATGATTGCTTGAGCAACCTTGATCGAGTTTTGCAGAGGTGTGAAGAAACTAATCTTGTCTTCAATTGGGAAAAGTGCCACTTTACGATTAATGAAGGTATTGTCTTGGGGCATAAAGTTTCTGAAAGAGGTATTGAAGTTGATAAAGCCAAGGTTGATGATATTGAAAAGATGCCATGCCCCAAGGACATCAAAGGTATAAGAAGTTTCCTTGGTCACGGCGGATTTTATAAGAGGTTCATTAAGGACTTCTCAAAAATTTCTCGGCCTCTGACTGATTTATTACAAAAAGATATACCATTTGTCTTTGATGATGATTGTGTAGAAGCATTTGAAATACTTAAGAACGCATTGATCTCTGCACCTATTGTTCTGCCACCTGATTGTAATTTACCCTTTGAAATTATGTGTGATGCTAGTGATTATGCTGTAGGTGATGTTCTAGGGCAAAGAGTTGATAAGAAATTAAATGTTATTCAATATGCTAGTAAAACCCTAGACAATGCTCAAAGAAATTATGCTACCACTGAAAAAGAATTCTTAGCAGTTGTATTTGCTTGTGATAAGTTCAGACCTTATATTGTTGATTCTAAAGTAACTATTCACACTGATCATGCTGCTATTAAATATCTTATGGAAAAGAAAGATGCTAAACATAGACTTATTAGATGGGTTCTCTTGCTACAAGAATTTGACTTACATATAGTTGACAGAAAGGGAGCTGAGAACCCCGTTGCAGACAACTTGTCTAGGTTAGAAAATGTGCTTGATGACCCACTACCTATCGATGATAGTTTTCCTGATGAGCAATTAAATGTCATAAATGCTTCTCATACTGCTCCATGGTATGCTGATTATGCTAATTACATTGTAGCTAAGTTTATACCACATAGTTTCACATTCCAGCAAAAGAAAGAAGTTCGTCTATGATTTGAGGCATTACTTTTGGGATGACCCACATCTTTATAAAGAAGGAGTAGATGGTGTTATTAGACGTTGTGTACCTGAGCATGAACATGAACAGATCCTACGCAAGTGTCACTCCGAAGCTTATGGAGGACACAATGCTGGAGATAGGACTGCACATAAGGTATTGCAATCTGTTTTTTACTGGCCTACTCTCTTCAAGGATGCCCGTATGTTTGTCTTATATTGTGATGAATGTCAAAGAATTGGTAATGTAGACGTCAAGAAATTCCTACGAACTATTCACTCGTTATTGAACCATTTGATGTTTGGGGCTTTGACTATATGGGGCCTTTTCCTTCCTCTAATGGATATACACATATTTTAGTTGCTGTTGATTACGTTACTAAGTAGGTAGAAGCTATTCCAACTAGTAGTGCTGATCATAACACTTCTATTAAAATGCTTAAAGAAGTTATTTTTCCAAGATTTGGAGTTCCTAGATATTTAATGACTGATGGTGGTTCACATTTTATTCATGGTGGTTTCCGTAAAATGCTTGCTAAATATGATGTTAATCATAGAATTGCATCTCCTTATCACCCACAGTCTAGTGGTCAAGTAGAATTGTGTAATAGAGAACTCAAATTAATTTTGCAAAAGACTGTCAATAGGTCTAGAAAGAATTGGTCCAAGAAACTTGATGATGCATTATGGGCCTATAGAACTGCATATAAAATCCTATGGGTACGTCTCCGTATAAAATGGTTTATGGAAAAGCATGTCACTTACCTCTCGAACTAGAACGCAAGGCATATTGGGCTATTAAAGAGCTCAATTATGATTTCAAACTTGCCGGTGAGAAGAGGTTATTTGATATTAGCTCACTCGATGAATGGAGAACCCAAGCCTACGAAAATGCCAAGTTGTTTAAAGAAAAAGTTAAAAGATGGCATGATAAAAGGATACAAAAGTGTGAGTTTAATGTAGGTGATTATGTATTGCTATACAACTCTTGTTTAAGATTTTTTGCAGGAAACTTCTCTCTAAATGGGAAGGTCCTTACGTTATCGAGGAGGTCTATCGTTCCGGTGCCATAAAAATTAACAACTTCGAAGGCACAAATCCGAAGGTGGTGAACGGTCAAAGAATCAAACATTATATCTCAGTTAACCCCATAAATGTTGAAACCAATGTTATTGAAACCGTAACCCCGGAGGAATACATAAGGGACACTTTCTGGAACATTCCAGACTCCGAAAAGGAATAGGTATGTGGTACGGTAAGAAAACCGACTCCAAAACAGTTTTAAGGCAATATTTCTCCATTTTGGAATATTTAGAAAAATAGAAAAACAAGAAGCAGTCCGGGAAGGACACGAGGCCTCCACGAGGGTGGAGGGCTGATACGTCTCCGTCGTATCTACTTTTCCAAACACTTTTGCCCTTGTTTTGGACTCTAACTTGTATGATTTGAATGGAACTAACCCGGACTGACGCTGTTTTTAGCAGAATTGCCATGGTGTTGTTTTATGTCCAGAAAACAAAAGTTCTCGGAATGACCTAAAACTCCACGGAATATCTTAGAATAAATAATAAAAAATCCTCGCCAAAGATGAAGGCCAGGGGGCCCACACCCTGTCCACGAGGGTGGGGGGCGCGCCCCTCCCCCCTGGGCGCGGGCCCCTACCTCGTGGGCCCCCTAGTGGCCCTCCGCCGCCAACTCCAACTCCATATATTGGCTTTCGAGGAGAAAAAAATCAGAGAGAAAGTTTCATCGCGTTTTACGATATGGAGCCGCCGCCAAGCCCTAATCTCTCTCGGGAGGGCTAATCTGGAGTCCGTTCGGGGCTCCGGAGAGGGGGATTCGTCGCCGTCATCATCATCAACCATCCTCCATCACCAATTTCATGATGCTCACCGCCGTGCGTGAGTAATTGCATCGTAGGCTTGCTGGACGGTGATGGGTTGGATGAGATTTATCATGTAATCGAGTTAGTTTTGTTAGGGTTTGATCCCTAGTATCCACTATGTTCTGAGATTGATATTGCTATGACTTTGCTATGCTTAATGCTTGTCACTAGGGCCCGAGTGCCATGATTTCAGATCTGAACCTATTATGTTTTCATGAATATATGTGAGTTCTAGATCCTATCTTGCAAGTCTATAGTCACCTACTATGTGTTATGATCCGGCAACCCCGAAGTGACAATAATCGGGACCACTCCCGGTGATGACCATAGTTTGAGGAGTTCATGTATTCACTATGTGTTAATGCTTTGTTCCGGTTCTCTATTAAAAGGAGGCCTTAATATCCCTTAGTTTCCAATAGGACCCCGCTGCCACGGGAGGGTAGGAGAAAAGATGTCATGCAAGTTCTTTTCCATAAGCACGTATGACTATTACGGAATACATGCCTACATTATATTGATGAACTGGAGCTAGTTCCGTGTCACCCTATGTTATGACTGTTCCATGATGAACCACATCCGGCATAATTATCCATCATTGATCCGGTGCCTACGAGTTTTCCATATACTGATTTAAGCTTATTTACTTTTCCATTGCTACTATTACAATCACTACAAAAATACCAAAAACATTACTTTTGCTGTCTTTACTTTGTTACCGTTATCACCACTATCATATTACTTTGCTACTAAACACTTTGCTGCAGATACTAAGTTTCCAGGTGTGGTTGAATTGACAACTCAGCTGCTAATACTTGAGAATATTCTTTGGCTCCCCTTGTGTCGAATCAACAAATCTGGGTTGAATACTCTACCCTCGAAAACTGTTGCGATCCCCTATACTTGTGGGTTATCAAGACCTTTTTCTGGTGCCATTGCCGGGGAACATAGCTCTATTCTTTGAGTCACTTGGGATTTATATCTGCTGGACACTATGAAGAACTTGAAAGACGCTAAGACAAAAATTTATCCCTCAACTACGAGGGGAGGTAAGGAACTGCCATCTAGCTCTGCACTTGATTCACCTTCTGTTATGAGTAAGCTAGCGACACCTAAACCTACTACTGCTATGAATTCTGATATGTCGCATGTTATTGATGATGCCACTTCTGCTATGCATGATACTTATGATGAAACTACTTCTATGCTTGATACTACTGTGCCACTTGGTGAATTTCTAGATGAGCAAATTTCTAAGTCTAGAGAAAGAGAAATTAGTGAACCTGAACACGATGATGTTAGTGATGATGAACCTATGCCTGTTATTCCTGAGGGTTATCTTTTTAATAATGAATCTTATGAAGTTATTCTTGCTTGTCCGGATAAACCTGAACGTAAGAGGTTACTAATTAAGTGGAGTAAGGAACTTTTAGAGGTAGGATGAGACCCAACCCTGCTTTTGCTACTTCACCTATCTGTGTTCCTGATCAGGATTATTATGATATTACTGTTGATCCAGATATAATTACTTTGGTTGAATCTGATCATTTTTATGGCTATGAATCTGAAACTGTTGTGGCACATCTTCGTAAGTTAGATGAAATAGCTGCCCTGTTTACTAATAATCTGAGATCGCGCCACTTTTATATACTCAAAATATTTCCGTTCTCATTAAAGGGTGATGCTAAGAAATGGTTTAATTCTCTTGATCCTGCCTGTGTGCAAAGTCCCCATGATATGATTTATTACTTCTCTGCTAAATATTTCCCTGCTCATAAGAAACAAGCTGCTTTGAGGGAAATATACAATTTTGTGCAAATTGAAGAAGAGAGTCTCCCACAAGCTTGGGGGAGGCTTCTCAAGTTACTTAATGCTTTTCCTGATCATCCTCTTAAGAAACCTGAAATATTTGATACCTTTTATAATGGACTAACTAATGCTTCTAGAGATTACCTGGATAGTTGTGCTGGTTCTCTTTTCAGGGAAAGAACACCGGATGACGCTGAAATTTTATTGAATAATATGTTGGCAAATGAAAATAATTGGGCACCTCCCGAGCCAACTCCTGAGCCAGCTCCTGAGCCAATTACTGATCCTATTCCTAAACCAACTTTGAAGAAGAGAGGTGTTCTATTTCTCAGTCCCGAAGATATGCAAGAGGCAAAGAAATCTATGAAAGAAAAAGGTATTAAAGCTGAAGATGTTAAGAATTTACCTCCTATTGAAGAAATACATGGTCTTAATTTACCGCCTGTTGAAGAAGTATATGATCTCAATTACTTATTTACTGAAGAACCTCACAATATCCCGACACAGGTAATAAAGGTAAATTCTCTCTATAGATATGATAAAGTTGAAGTCCCTCCTACTAAAATTGCTAGTCAGTGCTTGGATGAGTTTGATGACTTTATGTTTAAGCAAGATGACTTTAATGCTTATTTTGGTAGACAATTAAAGCAGAATACCTTTATGATTAAACGCTTGAGTAATTATATGGATAATGTTAGAGGTGAACTTAAACTTGTTAGCAAACATGCTTCTATGGTTACCACTCAAGTAGAACAAGTACTTAAAGCTCAGAAAGAAATGCTTGATGAAATGAATAGTAAGAAAAATGATTATGCTGTTAGAGTGGCTACTGGAACTGGTAGAATAACTCAGGAACCTTTGTACCCTGAAGGCCACCTAAGAGAATCGAGCAAGATTCTCAAAGAAATAATATTGATGCACCTAGTTCTTCTAAAAGGAAGAAAAAGAAAAAGGATAGAACTGTGCAAACTTCTAGTGAACCTATTGCTGAACCACCTGATAATCCAAATGATATCTCTATGTCTGATGCTGAAACACAATCTGGTAATGAACATGAACCTAGTGAAAATGTTAATGATGATGCTCAACCTAGTAGTGATAATGATGTAGAAGTTGAACCTGCTGTTGATCTTGATAACCCACAATCAAAGAATCAACGTTATGATAAAAGAGACTTCGTTGCTAGGAAACATGGTAAAGAAAAGAACCATGGGTTCAGAAACCCATGCCTTTTCCTCTGAAACCATCCAAGAAAAAGGATGATGAGGATTTTGAGCGCTTTGCTAAAATGATTAGACCTATCTTTTTGCGTATGCGATTGACTGATGTGCTCAAAACAAATCCTTATGCTAAGTATATGAAGTATATCATTACTAATAAAAGAAAGATACCGGAGGCTGAAATTTCCACCATGCTTGCTAATTACACTTTTAAGGGTGGAATACCAAAGAAACTTGGAGATCCAGGAGTACCTACTATACCATGCTCCATTAAAAGAAATTATGTTAAAACTGCTTTATGTGATCTTGGAGCCGGTGTTAGTGTTATGCCTCTCTCTTTATATCGTAGACTTGACTTGAATAAGTTGACACCTACTGAAATATCTTTGCAAATGGCTGATAAATCAACTGCTATACCTGTCGGTATTTGTGAGGATGTACCTGTTGTGGTTGCAAACGTTACTATTTTAACGGACTTTGTTATTCTTGATATTCCCGAGGATGATAGTATGTCTATTATTCTTGGAAGACCTTTCCTTAATACTGCAGGGGCTGTTATTGATTGCAACAAAGGCAATGTCACTTTTCATGTTAATGGTAATGAGCATACGGTGCACTTTCCGAGGAAACAACCTCAAGTTTATAGTGTCAACTCTATTGGAAAAATTCCATCGATTATATTTGGAGGTTTTGAATTTCCTCTTCCTACTGTCAAAAAGAAATATGATATACTTATTGTTGGGGATATCCATATCCCCGTTGAGGTAACATAGTGTTATTCGAAATTTCTTCGGTTCCATGATTATCGGAATGAGTTTGTTAACAAGACTTGATCAACCTTGTTAGTGGATTTTTTTTGATAAGCATGAGATGGATGAAACTAGAAGCACAACCTTCTGTACCCTCTTTATATTTTTTGTTCTTTAGTAGAAATAAAGTAAAATAGTATTTTTTTGTCTGTTTCCTGACTTATCCGTGCAATATAAAAATATCCCAAAAATAAAAGTCCTCAGAATGCCATGCCAATTTAATATGATTTTTCGGGAATATTTAAGGATTTTTAGTGCAAAAATTACCGCGGGGGGAGCTGCCACCTGGTCACGAGGGTGGAGGGCGCGCCCTACCCCCCTGGGCGCGCCCCCTACCTCGTGGGCCCACGGTGGCCCTCCTCCACTTATTCCTGCATCCATCTTCTTCCTCTGTCTCGCACAAACCCGAAAAACCAACTCAAGCTCGTGTTCCAGCAACTTTTGCTGCGATTTTCGATCTCCTTGCTCAAAGCACCTCTCGCAAAACTGCTTGGGGAGATTGTTCCTTGGTATGTGACTCCTCCATTGGTCCAATTAGTTTTTGTTCTAGTGCTTTATTCATTGCAAATTTGTGCTGCATAGGTGACCATTTTCTTGAGCTTGCATGTCAAATATATATGGTTCCAAGTAGTTCTAATGCTTGATATATGCTCTAGGCACTTGTATGAGTAGTTGCTATCAATCTTATTGAAGTTTGTTCACTTTGTTTGAAGTTACTAAAAATTTCACATTGTTTCAGAAATAATGAAGAGACTTTTGAGGGGCTCGTCGAGCCAAAGTTCTAAGGAGAAACAAAAGGAAGAAGAACAGAAGCCCAAATTTAATCTGCCTCGTATCGTGGAGGTCCGGCCGTGTGAATGGCCTTCCGATGACTTCTTGAGGAGTGCCGGGATTTATGAAGATTTCTATCTATTGATTGAGAACGCCGGCCTCACCAACTTCCTCCGCGACCAAGTCATCAGTATCTCTTACTCACAAATACTTTTGTGCAGAACTCCTACTTTTTTCCTAAGAAATCACCTCCAACAGTAGAGTTCCATTTATATGATGTTGCTGGGGAGATGACATTAGCTGCATTTTGCGAGGTTTGCAAAATACCTTTCGAGGGTTCTTTAGATGAACCACACCGTAATGAAGTGGAAACTTATACACTGTGGGAGAAACCAGGAAGGTTTCTGATGCAAGAATTACTAGCATACATTTCCCTGTTTTACGCTACTTTTCCTTATTTGCTAGTCGTTGCTTGATTGGTCGCGGGAACTGTTGGAACCTTAGTATTCCTGATATTATTATTTTGCTCCATGGTTTATACCGCAATAACTCTGTTAGTATGGGTGGAATTGTTGCTAGACGGTTGAGTATGAACCGTACTAAGGGTCCCATCTTTGGAGGCATTTATGCTTCACACCTAGCTGAACATTTTGAAATACCTATTAGGCATGAGGAGAAAGAAGAAACAGCACTGCCTCGTGCTTATTTAGATTATAAGAGTATGGTAGCACATGATTTTCTTGTTAAGAATCGCGAAAGGGCACTTAAATATAAATTGTACTTTGATAAACATCACCCTGAGACTATTACTTTGCCTGCTCCCTCTTTGTTTAACTTGTCTGCATGTACTTACATTGTTCCGTGGGCGGCTGTTCAAGCCTATCGGAATCCTGCACCAGCCTTGGAACCGGAGCCTCCACGAATGTCTGTTTATTCTTGGGATCCTGAGGCGGTTGCCAGCCAGTGGCAGTCAGAGTCCTCTTCATCACATTATGATCCCAACTATTCTTCATCGCAGTACGACCCCAGCTTCACCTACGGATATCAGCCAGGTTATCCCTGGCAATAGACCAACTTAGGACAAAAGCCTAAGCTTGGGGGAGTACGTATTTCCCACCGACATTACATTCATGTTCACACTCATTGCTAGATGTCGGTGCTCATACTCTTTCACTGTAATATCCATGTTAGTTTAAATTTATTTTTCTAGCTTTCTTCTTGCGTGTTTGATAAACCTTAAGAAAAAAATTAGTGTTAGTCTACTTTCCGTGCTTGTAGTAGAATTAAAAATAAAACCCAAAATTATTTCCCGTCCTTCTTTTGCTTGTTGGGAGCTTTCCCGTGTAAATAGTTTTTATTTTTTCTTTTCCTTTCTTTGGGGGTCGAGAAGACTATATTGAAAATGCTTAGTGGCTCTTATATGCATGATTGTTTATTTAACTTAGAGCCCATATTACTTGTCTTCTCTCTTGAGTTGAATGCTTGCAGATTCAAGCTTAGTCCAATGCACGTGCACTCTTATTATTATACACACCGTTCGGTCGTGCAAGTGAAAGGCAATAATGATGATATATGATGGACTCATTGGGATGAGAAAAGCTGGTATGAACTCGACCTTCTTGTTTTTGTAAATATGATGATTCATCGTTCCTGATTCAGCTATTATGAAGTAAACATATTTACAATGACATTTAGAGATTATA
Organism: Triticum aestivum; assembly: GCF_018294505.1. Taxonomy (NCBI): domain Eukaryota; kingdom Viridiplantae; phylum Streptophyta; class Magnoliopsida; order Poales; family Poaceae; genus Triticum; species Triticum aestivum. The sequence continues at coordinate 615,523,078 of NC_057812.1, forward strand.
GTTGCTTGTGCCATGCTTGATTAGCTATGAGTTATAATGGTTAACCTTGCGTGCCAACATGCTATTGAGATGATTATGATGTGGTATGATAGGATGGTATCCTCCTTTAAATGAATTGAGTGACTCGACTTGGCACATGTTCACGCGTGTAGTTGAATCAAATCAACATAGCCTTCATGATATTTATGTTCATGGTGGATTATATCCTACTCATGCTTATATTCGGTGTGAATTAATTTTAATGCCTGTTTACGACTGTTGTCGCTCTCTCAGTTGGTCGCTTCCCAGTCTTTTGCTAGCCTTCACCTGTACTAAGCGGGAATACTGCTTGTGCATCCAAACTCCTTAAACCCCAAAGTTGTTCCATATGAGTCCACTATACCTTCCTATATGTGGTATCTACCTGCCGTTCCAAGTAAATTTGTATGTGCCAAACTCCAAACCTTCCAATGAAATTCTGTTTTGTATGCTCGAGCAGCTCATGTGCAACTATGGCTGCCTATATCTTCCATGCTAGGTGGGCTATTCTCAAGAGGAGTGGACTCCGCTCCTCATTCACGAGAAAGGGACGGTAACCGGGATGCCCAGTCCCATGATCCAAAAAGATCAAAGCAAATCAAAACAATTAAACAAAACTCCCCCTGGGACCCGTTGAATGTTGGAGGCACTCGTTGTTTCGAGCAAGCCATGGATTGATGCTTGTGGAGGAGGGGGAGTATAAACCTTTACCATTCTGTTTGGGAACTGCCTATAATGCATGTAGTATGGAAGATACAGCCATCTCATAGTTGTTACGTTGACAGTGAAAGTATGCCGCTCAAAATATTATTTATCTCTATTTCAAAAATCGAGCTCTGGCACCTCTACAAATCCCTGCTTCCCTCTGCGAAGGGCCTATCTATTTACTTTTATGTTGAGTCATCACCCTTATTAAAAAGCACCCACTGGAGAGCACACTGTCGTTTGCATTCATTATGATTGGTTTATATTGGGTATGACTTGACTGGATCTCTTTTACCATGAATTACAATGTTTAGTCAGTCCTTGATCTTTAAAGGTGCTCTGTATTTATGTTTTGCGGTCTCAGAAAGGGCTAGCGAGATACCATTTTGTTATATCATGTTATGATTATTTTGAGAGAAAGTGTCGTCATCCGAGTTTTATTATTATGGCTCGCTAGCTGATTATGCTATTGATATGAGTAATTGTGAGACCTACGTGTTATTGTGAGTATGGTTACTTCATAATAATTGCTGAAACTTGAATGCTGGCTTTTCATGTTTACAACAACAAGAGCAAACAGAGTTTGTAAAAGTTTTTCTTTTTCTCTTTTAGTTTGTCAACTGAATTGCTTGAGGACAAGCAAGGGTTTAAGCTTGGGGGAGTTGATACGTCTCCATCGTATCTACTTTTCCAAACACTTTTGCCCTTGTTTTGGACTCTAACTTGTATGATTTGAATGGAACTAACCCGGACTGACGCTGTTTTCAGCAGAATTGCCATGGTGTTGTTTTATGTGCAGAAAACAAAAGTTCTCGGAATGACCTGAAACTCCACGGAATATCTTAGAATAAATAATAAAAAATCCTCGCCAAAGATGAAGACCAGGGGGCCCACACCCTATCCACGAGGGTGGAGGGCGCACCCCTCCCCCCTGGGCGTGGCCCCCTACCTCGTGGGCCCCCTGGTGGCCCTCCGACGCCAACTCCAACTCCATATACTGGCTTTCGAGGAGAAAAAAATCAGAGAGAAAGTTTCATCGCGTTTTACGATATGGAGCCGCCGCCAAGCCCTAATCTCTCTCGGGAGGGCTGATCTGGAGTTCGTTCGGGGCTCCGGAGAGGGGGATTCGTCGCCATCGTCATCATCAACCATCCTCCATCACCAATTTCATGATACTCACCGCCGTGCATGAGTAATTGCATCGTAGGCTTGCTGGACGGTGATGGGTTGGATGAGATTTATCATGTAATCGAGTTAGTTTTGTTAGGGTTTGATCCCTAGTATCCACTATGTTCTGAGATTGATGTTGCTATGACTTTGCTATGCTTAATGCTTGTCACTAGGGCCCGAGTGCCATGATTTCAGATCTAAACCTATTATGTTTTCATGAATATATGTGAGTTCTAGATCCTGTCTTGCAAGTCTATAGTCACCTACTATGTGTTATGATCCGGCAACCCCGAAGTGACAATAATCGGGACCACTCCTGGTGATGACCATAGTTTGAGGAGTTCATGTATTCACTATGTGTTAATGCTTTGTTCCGGTTCTCTATTAAAAGGAGGCCTTAATATCCCTTAGTTTCCAATAGGACCCCGCTGCCACGGGAGGGTAGGACAAAAGATGTCATGCAAGTTCTTTTCCATAAGCACGTATGACTATTTACGGAATACATGCCTACATTATATTGATGAACTGGAGCTAGTTCTGTGTCACCCTATGTTATGACTGTTACATGATGAACCATATCCGGCATAATTATCCATCATTGATCCGGTGCCTACGAGTTTTCCATATACTGGTTTACGCTTATTTACTTTTCCGTTGCTACTGTTACAATCACTACAAAAATACCAAAAATATCACTTTTGCTGTCTTTACTTTGTTACCGTTATCACCACTATCATATTACTTTGCTACTAAACACTTTGCTGCAGATACTAAGTTTCCAGGTGTGGTTGAATTGACAACTCAGCTGCTAATACTTGAGAATATTCTTTGGCTCCCCTTGTGTCGAATCAACAAATTTGGGTTGAATACTCTACCCTCGAAAACTGTTGCGATCCCCGATACTTGTGGGTTATCAAGGGCGCGCCCTACCCCCCTGGGCGCGCCCCCTACCTCGTGGGCACCTCGTGCGCTTTCCGGACTCCGTTTTTTTGCACGCCACGTATTTTGGTCGGTAAAAATTCATTATATAATCTCCCGGGGGTTTTGACCTCCGTATCACGCAAAAATCTCCTGTCTTTGTTTCGAGCTATTTTTCCTATAGATCCAGGTCGTCATGTCATCTTCAAGTGCCCCCAAGGACCAGTTCTTCGAGAAGGTCATCAACCCCTACCTCGCAGAAGTGCTACAACACCCTCAAACCATTGAGATGCATGAGGGGTTGTAGCACATCCGCGATGCTGAGGGACCAAGGAAGACCGGAAGCACGGAGGCAAGGCTCGAGGCATTGGAGCAAGAAGTTTTCAAGTGTCAGGAGATGGTGGAGCATGGACTTGATTCCAATCACATTATGATCATGGAGTTCACCAACAACCACAAGCTGGACGTCAAGGACATTGGGGAGGCCATCTTCAAGCTTCATGAGAAAATCAAGCACCTCCAAGCCCAGATTTATGACCTGCAAAATCAAAACTGTGGGTATGAATATAGATTCAAGAGGATGAGTTTGGCTGCAGATTTGAGGTTTCAGGAGACTCGATCATCCTTCTATGATGGTGAGCCTATGCCCTGGAAGAAGGACGACAAGCCTACGCCATCAACAAAACCACCACCTTCTTCACCAACAAAGGAGACATAATCACATGGGTATGGGTACTTCCCTTGGCAACTGCCAAGCTTGGGGGAGTGCCCCGGTATCGTATCACCATCACTTTTATCTTTACTATTTTTCTTAGTTCGATCTTTTTGATAATATCTTGATGTAGTAGAATAAAGTTTATGGCATGATCCAGTTTTGAGTTTTGCTTTATGATCCCTCTATGTAATAGAGTCCATGAGCTATATATAATAAATATTAGTGTTGAGTCAAGGGCTTGATTATTTTGCCATGATCCTAAGTGAATAAAAGAAAAGAGAAAGAGTATAAAAAAATAAAAGAGATCATATGGATCTTATGGAGAGTAATGAGCTCACATAGAAAGAGTATGATGAATAAAAGTTGTTGAGAGTTGACAAACATAGTTTTGGTCATCGTTGCAATTAATATGAAGTAATTAAGAAAGAGAGGTCTTCACATATAAGTATACAATCTTGGACATCTTTTATGATTGTGAGCACTCATTAAAATATGACATGCTAAAGAGTTGACGTTGGACAAGGAAGACAACGTAATGGGTTATGTTTTCTTACATCTGAGATAAATTATATTGTCATGGATCATCCAACATGATTGAGCTTGCCTTTCCCCCTCGTGCTAACCAAATTCCTTGCACCAAGTAGAGATACTACTTGTGCTTCCAAATACCCTTAAAACCAGTTTTTCCATGAGAGTCCACCATACCTACCTATGGATTGAGTAAGATCCTCCAAGTAAGTTGTCATCGGTGCAAGCAATAAAAATTGCTCTCTAAATATGTATGACTTATTAGTGTGGGAGAAATAAGCTTTATACGATCGTGTGATATGGAAGAAATAAAAGTGACAGATTGCATAATAAAGGTCCATATCACAAGTGGCAATATAAAGTGACGTTCTTTCGCATTAAGATTTTGTGCATCCAACTATAAAAGCGCATGACAACCTCTGCTTCCCTCTGCGAAGGGCCTATCTTTTCCTTCTATCTCCTACATTTCATAAGAGTCATGATGATCTTCACCCATCCTTTTTACATTTTATCCTTTGGCAATCACAGTATGTTGGAAAGATCCTGGTATATATGGCTAATTGGATGTGAGTTTTCATGAACTATTATTGTTGACATTACCCTTGAGGTAAAACGTTGGGAGGCAAAACTATAAGCCCCTATCTTTCTTTGTGTCTGATTAAAACTCCATACCCGTAAGTATTGCGTGAGTGTCAGCAATTGTGAAAGACTATATGATAGCTGAGTATGTGGATTTGTTGAAAAGCTCTTATATATTGACTCTTTCCTATGTTATGATAAGTTGCAATTGCTCAAATGACTGAGATTATAGTTTGTTAGTTTTCAATGAAGTTTACGATTCATACTTGAAATTGTGATTGAATTACTACTCTAGCATAAGAGATCATACAACAAGAATTATATAAGTTGCTGTTTTAAGAATGATCATGATGCCCTCATGTCCGTATTTTATTTTTATCGACACCTCTATCTCTAAACATGTGGACATAATTTTTTGATTTCGGCTTTCGCTTGAGGACAAGCGAGGTCTAAGCTTGGGGGAGTTGATACGTCCATTTTGCACCATGCTTTTATATCGATATTTATTGCATTATGGGTTGTTATTACACATTATGTCACAATACTTATGCCTATTCTCTCTTATTTTACAAGGTTTACATAAAGAGGGAGAATGTCGGCAGCTGGGATTCTGGGCTGGAAAATGAGCAAATATTAGAGACCTATTCTGCACAGCTCCAAAAGTTCTGAAATTTCACGAAACACGTTTTCAGAATATATAAAAAATACTAAGCGCAAGAAGTTCACCAGGGGGGCCACACCCTGCCCACGAGGGTGGGGCGCGCGCCCCCTACCTCGTGGGCCCCCTGGTGGCCCTCCGGTGGTCATCTTATGCTATATGGAGTCTTTCGATGAGAAAAAAAATAAGAAGCCATCTTCTCGGACGAAACTCCGCCGCCACGAGGTGGAACCAATCTAGGGCTTCGGCAGAGCTATTCTGCCGGGGAAACTTCCCTACGGGAGGGGGAAATCATCGCCATCATCATCACCAACGCTCCTCTCATCGGGAGAGGGAAATCTCCATCAACATCTTCATCAGCACCATCTCCTCTCAAAACCCTAGTTCATCTCTTGTATCCAATTCTTGTCTCCAAGTCCGGGATTGGTACTAGTAGGTTGCTAGTAGTGTTAATTACTCCTTGTAGTTGATGCTAGTTGGTTTATTTGGTGGAAGATCATATGCTCACATCCTATATGCATATTAATACCCCTCTGATTATGAACATGAATATGCTCTGTGAGTAGTTACATTTGTTCCTGAGGACATGGGAGAAGTCTTGCTATTAGTAGTCATGTGAATTTGGTATTCGTTCGATATTTTGATGAGATGTATATTGTCTCTCCTCTAGTGGTGTTATGTGAACGTCGACTACATGACACTTCACCATTATCTGGGCCTAGAGGAAGGCATTGGGAAGTAATAAGTAGATGATGGGTTGCTAGAGTGACAGAAGCTTAAACCCTAGTTTATGCGTTGCTTCGTAAGGGGCTGATTTGGATCCATATGTTTCATGCTATGGTTAGGTTTACCTTAATACTTTTGTTGTAGTTGCGGATGCTTGCAATAGAGGTTAATCATAAGTGGGATGCTTGTCCAAGTAAGGGTAGCACCCAAGCACCAGTCCACCCACGTACCAAATTAACAAAGTATCGAACACGAATCATATGAGCGTGATAAAAACTAGCTTGACGATATTCCCATGTGTCCTCGGGAGTGCTTTTCTCTATATAAGAGTTTGTCCAGACTTGTCCTTTGCTACAAAAAGGATTGGGCCACCTTGCTGCACTTTATTTACTTTTGTTACTTGTTGCTTGTTACAAATTATGGTATCACAAAACTATCTGTTACCACTTGTTTCAGTACTTGCAGAGAATACCTTGCTGGAAACCGCTTATCATTTCCTTCTGCTCCTCGTGGGGTTCGACACGCTTACTTATCAAAAGGACTACGATAGATCCCCTATACTTGTGGGTCATCACATCGCTGATAAAAGAAACTATTAAAAAGCTGGCCATGCTACCTGCCCGGATTAATGAACTGAAGTGATCACCCGCAAGATCAGGAGCGCTGACCGTGCTAATCCGGGCCAAGGCATGGATTCCGGATCTTGAACCGGCATATATCATCAAAGGGTATCCTGGTGTGAAAGAAGATGGCTCAGATTTCAATAACGACGATCTCCTAAGGCTGACAAAGGAGGAGATGCGACCAATAGCAAGCAAACTGGCAGAGGACACGGATCTATCTCATTTTCAACCGGTTTATGATGCTGAGGGAAAAAGATAGCCCGCGTTGATCCATAATGTTGAAGATCTTGTGCCACCAATCCGTAAGCATACTTACGCTCCTGACATTGGCCCCTCCAATCTTATCCATGAAGAGGCCGTTTTTCAAGCCTTAACCGGAATCGATTGGTCAACGGTTGATTTCCAGCGTATGGGGAGGGATGAAGAGAATGTGACCGCGCAAGATGACCCTCAATCTTCAAGCCGTCCCAATGAGGAATCCTAAACCGGTGGTCGGTTTACCAGTTGCAGTCTTCCACTCTTTGAAAACAATTATTTAATTTGGGCTATTTAAAGCACCTTGTAATAGGATAGCATGAACACCTTTATCTGTCATGCCATCGAGCATGTTTGTTTTGCTTGATACCTGAAAACTTGTTCTGCCTTTGGGATCTATTTATGCATAGTCCATTATGATTTGTGTTCCTGCATATAAGAACTTTGAAAGTGTCCTAGTGGTTTACCACTGGATGGGTCATAATGCCCAAAAAATATATACATAACTTGGATGGACAACCAAGATTTGTAAAAATAGGTGATACATAACACATACCTTGTTGGCTGACCAACTGTTTGTATAGTAAGGGTGAAAAACACCAATCCGGAGTGTTGATGACTCCTTGCTCTCTTGCCGATTCATATAAAAACCAAGCCGGGCTATAATAGCCGCTGATTTGTTCGTATAATGCTGGTGACCTGTAGCCAAAACCAGACCGGAGCAATTTGCTGCCGGTTTAGAACTGATTATGTACTAACAACTGAGCGTTGAAAGCCATGCCAAGTTGTAATAAACACCGGCTTATTAGAAATATTCATAAATCCCTTATCAAAAAATATTAAAAACAGCAAATCAAAAAGGAAATATACAAGGCTTTTCATGGGCTGCCAGGCCCTAAATCGAGACTTTTCATGGGCTGCCAGGCCGCTGAATTAAACCATTTTGCAAAGCCTTTTAAGATGGATCTCAATCTTTAACCAATCACCGTTTTAACTTTGACAAGTTCAGGGTCCATGAGATTGACTTGTCAAACGTTCGATGGGTAATACTAGGTTTACCTAGACGGAGTGGCTTACTTAAAGAGGCAGGATAACCCGGGGTTTTAGGTGAATACACCTGGCTTCCAAGCCTGGCTTGATAGCCTATTACAAGGGCGCAAGCTCGTTGTTCTTTGAGAAGCAAGGAGCCCCCAGGTAATATTTGAGCTGTGCTCAGTGGTTACCTATGTTTGAGTTGTGCTTGATGCAACATACTCTGTTTGGTTCCACATAATTTCCTTTTGGCTTTAAGCCTATCAAGAGGTGTGGCTATGGTGTGAAGACAACCAAGCCCCCTAGTGATATCCCTTTTTGGTTTTAAACCGATCAAGAGGTGTAGCTATGATGTGAAGACAACCAAGACACCGGCCAAACTTTCAGCCGGTCACTACGCACCGGCAGAGCCAGATACATAAAGCCATCCTATTGGGCAAGCGAGTGCGACCAACCTGAAGCACGGCCACCCTCATCGTCTCTAGCTGCCCTTGCCGCTGGTTGCTGCCTACGTTTCTCGCGGCTCCACGCATGTAACCACGTGCACCCGCGGTGGCAGCTCCAGTGGCAATGGCGGCAGCTCGCCGTAGCACCGTGATGCACCGTCGAAGCTCGCTGCACGGGGTTGCATGAGCGACGGTCAAGAGACGACGCCGTTCATTTTTTGAAAATGGGTGCTTTATTACTTAAATGATTTAAACATTACACCCATCCTCTGCATAACTAAGATACACACAGTCAAACAAGGTCTTTCATAGAAACGAAAAATAAGAAAAGTGAAATACAAAGAGACATGTAGAGTCAGTATAAAGCCTAAAGCGGAGAGGGGGAGGGGGGGGGGGGGTCTAATCATAAGATCAAGCTGCCATCCATATTGGGTAAAGTATCCCTTGTCATAGCCTCCAATCATGTACACACATCCGTAAACATGTCTGGACGGAGCCAGGATTTGGATATAGAGGAGGGGGGGGGGGGGGGCAAGTGAAGTTCATAAAAAATTTCTAGACCAAAAAATAATGTAATGTAATATGAAGCAAACACTACAAAGCATCTATACAGTTGCATGAGTTCATATTTACCTCTATAAATGAATGAAAATTTTAATAATTTCATTGGAAGAGAACTTACCTGCTTTTTTTTCAACGTATGTTCTCATGCAATACTAAAGTAAGTCGTCTCCCATTTGGCGATGCTTAAAAGATAAATTAGTATCTAGTGATTGGGGGCACTTCTGGACTGACATGGTCCCTCGGATATACCCTAAAATTAATTAAGCTTAGCAGGGTTTGGCTACGCTTTTCTCTTCATAGCTGCTGAATTACAATCTACAATTAGCTATATTGGATGAATTCTACATAGGAAAATTCCAATCACAAAAAGGAACTCATAGAAGATAATTTGGCACGGAACGGTGGCGATTACTTTCTGCGTACTAATCCACATACTCCCTCCCTTTCTAACTATTTGTCTTTTTAGAGATTTCAACAAGTGACTACACACAAAGCAAAATGAGTGAATCTACACTCTAAAATATGTCTATATACATCCGTATTGTGGTAATCCATTTGAAATCTCTAAAAAACCAAATATTTAAGAATGAAGGAAATACAAGCTAATCACATGGGAACGCAACGCCCAGGCCTGGAGACTCACATGCAACTTACAAATCCTGGCCGCTAGTGGGCTTCACTTGGGCCTATTTCTTTTTCTAATCTCTACTTTTATAAAAACTGAGTTGGTAATGATGATGTACCTGCCATCTTATAATATAGACCGTCCAATCAATATATGACGGATAAAAAGCAAACTATGACAATTTTACAAAAGATACCGCACCTCTCTTCATCTTTACAGATAAGGCTTTACCCCGTTCATCCTTATCTCCATTTCCGATTCATTTTTATCGTGGGCGAGTATGTATATACGTGGGGATACATGCATTTTTATCGTAGTTACCTCCTCCTTTTCGCTTCATAGAGCTTATCTTAAATTTTTAGTTTTTTCATTTTGTAAGTCTCAATTTGGTTGTTCCTCATGATATGTTCAGATTTCAAGGTGCAATAAGTCATTGCATGCAAGTATTAAGAGAAAATTGACCAATGCATGTAGTTTATGCATGCATGCATTGTAATTAATGCATGAGTAAACACAATTTTTTTAAGAAAACAAACGCATTAATTGAGTGGTTTTGCAAACTATAAAAATTGTTTCACCACTCATTATCTACCTTGGTTGGTGAGATTTTCGAATTGAGCTCTATAAACAGAAAATGAGGTAGTATACAGCAATGCTCAACCGTTAGGGGGGCCAGGCCCCTGCTCGCCCCTCCTTGTCTCCGCTATTGTCGATTCTCCACATGTTGTAGAGATGACCATAAACAGAGAGTTTCGATACATCTATAGCTAACCTGCATCAGAGAAGTATTTTTATCATTAAAACCAGTATAATTTTTACATAACCAAAACGACCAAATAATAGTAAGCGCTCCCACCATGAGAAGAGTTCTAAACCTATGGTCAATCCCATGTAACCAGTTGCCAAATACATTAGCAATACTTCGGATACAAGCCAGAAGCTATTTAGATGACTGACCATATAGAATGAGCCAATTTACATTGCAAGAATAAATGTTTTATTGTCTCATCATGATGACAAAAGAAACATATTGCAGACTTCCATGCCAGTTCCTCTTAATAAGGTTATTTTTAGTAAGAATAACCCCGCGACAAAGATACCATGCAAAGATTTTAGTCTTAAGAGGTATCTTCATCTTTCAGATCTTCTTATTATTATCACCTGGCACATCAGACAGAATTAACACGCTATACATGGACTCCGCTGAGAATGTCAACGCCGTTCATGCATGTACCAGAAAAGATCGTCAATCATAGCAGAAAAGAACGACGGTTGCAGCAATTCGTCGTCGCCGCCGTCGCAGGTCACGGCTCCGCCATGATGGATGTAGCAAAATCCCTTGCCGGTAGTAACAAAATACAATGATGGTTGCAACAATTCATCTTGTCCCGTCACCGGTCGCGGCTCCGCCATGATGGATGTAGCAAAATCCCTCGCTAGTAGTAGCTAAATCTGAGGACGGTTCCAACAAAAAAAGCCACTGCCCCAGTAGGTCGCAGCTCCGCCTTGATGGATATAGCAAACCTGTCACCGGTAGTAGCAAAATTCGATGACGGTTGTAGCTTATGGCTTAGCTGGTTGCAGCTTCCAGGGGTGGAGGTTTGCTGGTCGGCGTGGAGCTAGATGGATGGACGGAGTGCATTAAATGGTGGTGCTGCAGGGGCGCGCGCCTGGGCTGTAGCAGGATGTGATGCCGGCTGTAGCAAATTGCGATAGGCGAGACACCAGGGAGCGGAGACCGGTAGTGATGAGGTCGATGGTGCTCCGCTCCGGTCCTTGACTAAGCGGCTTCCACAGCTGCAGGTAACCGTATAGTTTGTAAATGACATCAATAGGTTATCGCAAGGTAGCACGCTCAATCACAAGTTTATTATGAATCATCTAGAGTGTCCAAATGAGGACTCCGATATCCAGCTACCTAATGTGGTGGTGTCCCAACATAGAAGCTTGCAGTTCCGAGAAGATTTCAGTGAAGTCGGTGTGGCACCATCCTCCACCAACTACTTCACGGAAGCAACTTCAAAAAAAAATTAGGCGGTCGCACATGTAAAGAAAATGTGGTTGGATTCCTCCGCCGTATCGCACAAGGGGCAATTACCATCACCGGGGCCGTTGCGCTTGAGAACCTCGACCCCAGAAGGGGATGCGCCTGCGGATCCATTGTCATAGAAAGATCTTAATCTTCAAAGGAAGCTGGATTGATAATCGGGCAAAGCATTCGATTATCCAAAAACAGTTTGATATATAACAAGATTTTTATTTACAATCCACTTGAATGCCAAACGAAGTCTTAGTACTGCTAAAGTTGACACCACGCGAGGAAGGCATCCCTGAATAAACTTTATCATATAGGCAACCTAACTGATAAAAATAACAGACAGAAGCCAGGACACCCGAGTTGTCTCGTACAATCATATGCTCGTGAAGGCTCTGCACTGTCTTTCCCAATGTTCCTTGGCCAAGCGAACACGCTCAACACGCTCGGTTTGCATCCTCTTCTCCCAGTACTCCGGGCAACTGTAGGAAGGCAGAAGTATTTCACTGATCAGCAATGTCAACTGAAAGAAGGGTTTCTACGTAAAAAATAGTGCACACGTTTGTGTGTGTGTGTGTGTGTGAGAGAGAGAGAGAGAGAGAGAGAGAGAGAAGACTATTATCCCCTTTATTTTTTTCTCAAATTCACTTAATTAATTATTACCTGTTTCTAAGCAGAATGTTGAGCTGATTCAGCCGCAGAGCGTTAGGAAAGACACCGGCCTAAAGCAGAGCCAAAGATATACGTTTCTGATCAGGTGACCTTGGTAGAAAATATTGAGCAAAAATTTGATAGATTTACCCGGCGACAAATCGGGCATTTTGATCCGGGATCTGCAGACTCGAGTCCATCAACAACTGTCACAGAGGCTGCAGCGCTGCAACACAGGTAGCAGAAGATGTGGCCACATGAAAGAGAAACTGCATCGAACACTGTGTCCTGCAAAACCAAACATCTTATTGAGTTATATCATCCACTCTCTTCAGCAGTCCGAGTTTTCACAAAAAGCTTTAATAAAAGGGCCGAAAATGTATAGCTCACGTACTCTCCTCTGCAGTACTACCCTCTAAAATAGTTGTTGACACGTGGGTCACGTATCGGACCGCCAAGTCAGAGGCTAGCATGTGAGAGCATTTATATCCATAACTTACCAAGCAGATTGAACAGGTTAAGTCGATGTCGACCCGCAAGGAATCCAAGAGGCTACAAGAGAGCGTCGGCTTATCCTCATCGCCGAATGTGAGGGAGAGGTCCACTAAGAGCTCCATTGAAACGGTGTTGTTCCACCTCAAGTTGATGTACAAAGCCATGAGCTCGTGCAGCCACGGGGATTCAAGTATCTCGATGTGCAGCCTCCGCGCTTCAGTTCTGAAAGATTGCCCTTGTTTCGAGCAACATTTCTGCAAGTTTTTTTGTGTTAGATGCTATCATTATGCCATTAAGAAAATGATTTATCATTATGTAGTTGCTTGTGACTATCTAATTATCAAAGCAGGGACAGTAGATGGTAATGTTGCCGCAGTAATCACCATTTCACACCAACAATATTGATGAGACTAATACTGTATGGTGTGCATCTTCAAATAAAGAGACATACAGGGGCGCAGCCTGGATTGGATCCGGCCTGAGCCAAACATGATGAACAATGTTGAACAGTAGCAGAAGTGCTACAGTCAATGAAGGATTCTAGGGCCATGACCTGGGTCTAGGCCCTGGGGGCCTTTGGCCTTTTTGCACCTTCGGATAGATAAATAGAGTGTTCACAACCAAGTATTATGACTTATTAGTCATCCATCTGTCAATTTCCCTTCATCGACAACACTGAGTAATTTTAACATGTCCGTCTTACCTCCTCTTTTCACATGGGAGGTAAGAAAGTAGGAGTTACTCAGACCACTACCTAATGAAATCAACGGCTCAGATCTATTATACACTCTTACCTTCCATGTGAAAAGATGAGGTAAAAGAGACCATCTTAAAACTGCTTGCTTTTCTTTAGAAAACATATATATGTAGCGCAGGAAAACCGAATTATTGAGTTAGGGGCCATGCCTTGTCATACTTCTTTGTGATTTTCCTCATGGCTACAGCATTTACAATAGCATAGGTAACTAGGTCTTTTCCTTGCCGTACTAGTGCCTCATCAGTCCTTTGAGACCTGTTTGTGAACCACATGAAGTACTTCCTCAATCCCGTGGATGCTACATGCAATTTAAGTAACTTTTCGACCCTTTCATTGAAGCAGCAAACGATTGTTGACAGCTCATTGGCAAGGGATGGAAAGAAACTCTCATCACGTACTGCACATGCAATAGCTAGTGTCAAATATTGATCATGGGCCATGTAGCCTATACCTTCATTAATAACTCTTTAAATATTCAGGAACATATAGATAGGAAAACAAGTATAAATGCATGTGCACGACTAAGGTGTTTGATTCGTATGAAGAATGCATGAACTTTGTAGACTTAGGTGTTTGATTCATGAAAATGGAAAATAAATACAAAGGAGTCATAACAAAGGTGTTCACATTAATGCAAAGAACATACAAAAGTAAACTTGTGAGACATGAGGTGTAGTATGTCATCTCTACTATGGGTAGCATGTAATCTCTATTGTGGTTGTTGTAGTCCCGTCGAGCTGTGGTTCCCCTGTACTTCCATTTTTTGCTACTCCTTATATAATACCTTAATATTTTGCAACAGAATGGCTGCATGTATAGCCGACATAGAGGCCGGGAATCTACCCTCTTTTCGGGTAAAAGAATAAGCAAATGATAATTTTATTTTGGCAATGAACACCTTCATCTTATTCTCTGCACACACAAAATCTAGAAAGAGGTTTAAGTGGATTGTACAGATATGGCATTTCTCTTTGAATCGGAGATCAAAATAAAATTGTTCTTGTTTCTTCTTTGCACCATTAATTACTATGAATCCAATTTTGATGGATAATGGCACCAAGAAAATAATTCCTCATTCTTATTATTTTCTTCACATTTTCTATAAATCAAGGAGGACCCTACATTGTCTACCTCTATCCTATAATATCACCACATATGTAGGATGTGCAAACTTAAATGATATCTCTCAAAATGGAACAATGCATGTTTTCACAAGATAAGCCTTGGCGCAGTGGTATAGCTGTTGCCTTGTGACCAAGAGGTCACGGGTTCAAGTCGTGGAAACAGCCTCTTGCATAAATATAGGGAAAGGGTGCGTACAATAGACCCAAAGTGGTCGGACCCTTCCCCGGACCCTGCGCAAGCGGGAGCTACATGCACCGGGGCTGCCCTTTACTCCCTTAGGGCTAGAGGATAACTATCTTTTTTTTCAAGCCCTTTACTCCCTTAGGGCATTAATTACTGATTTCACAAACTTAGACGGATCACTAATTTACTTGGTATTTAGGGATAAGCTTAACGAAAGATAACCTTGTTAAGGATCTAAAAAAAGGATCGACTACTATAACGGAAACCAGAAGTGATGTTATTGCCATGAGGGAGAAACGACTCATGTGGAGATTGTGCACCGGGCTTTCAATTGACCCACACTTACTAGTTTATCAAAGCATGTCTTAAAATTAGTTATCCAAGATAAGTGGACAACCGAAGCCGAAAATTCGGGCGGGGTGTATGCTCTATGTTGTGCTATTTTTTTGCAATTTATTCATATGGCTACCCACTGGATCCATATGCAAAGGTGTAGGATGTTATGTATTTTAGGTGCACGTATTTGAAGATGGTAGCACAAACTATGTTCAACCGGCATAGATGGTGGTCTCTAGCAATAGGACGCGTGCTACACAAGTGTATCTTGTGATCCATATTTGTGTTCGCTCAAACTATTTTCGAGAGTTTGCTTTTCAAACCCTTTCTACTGATATACTTTGTAAGAATGAAGTGCATTAGTCGTTCGGAGAGGCTGGGGTTTCCATCTTTCTACAAAGAACAGCTGGCCTTCTGGAGAACAATAGAGAACTGGTTGAAAATAACAAGCACAAAGCAATTACCATAACAGTGGCCGGCCCCGGTGCACTGGCTATGCCCCGTGACGACCATGGTGGTGTCGTCGCCGGGGAGCTGCGGGCAATAGGGAATAGTGTTGCATTTCTTAATCATTTGTTTGAGACGCTTCAGCCCCAAAGTGGGCAGTTCCTCCTTCATCCCCTGCATATATCTCTTGTACTCCTTGGCGAACTTCATGGCTACAACGGAAGACAAGAACATCACCAGATCGAGATTTCAGGAATGGAGCGAGAAGAGAAGTTGCTGCAGGGCAAGCGATTAGGGATAATTTAATTACCTTGCTGCTAAGCGGCTTGACCGAATTTAGGATGAGTAGCCAACTACAAAGGCGCCCTTGTATTTGATAAGTCAACGCTAGCTTGTATTTGAATGAAGAGGCAGGCCCTTGCATTTGAATGTCAACGCCAGGTTGTATTTGAAAGAATGGGCAGGCCCTTGTTGCAAGGTCAACGGTTGTGTTTCGATGTGCACATTATGTAGTGTTATGTGCATGCTTGTGTTAGTTATTTATTAAAGCAAGATGTATGGCGGCAAGTATAAAAGGAAGTTTATATGGCGAAGCTAACTAGAGAGCATGGATAAGCTTGCGCACAGACACAGCTAAGGAGCTGACAATGAAACTTTTAAATCACTCACAAGAGCAACAGAAATAGCTAGATACCAAGGCAGTAACTCGACCATGATCGCACGCCCATCCATGATAAACTATGTAAAGAATTCTAGATGGTACAAATATGAGAAAGAGTAGCATATACTTATATATATTATGTAGTTTACAACATAATATCTAGGTGTAGCCACATGTACTGGGCATCGTAGTTGGAGTATTAGCCAAATTAATTTTTTTCGTAAAAATTTCCAGCACAATTTGGACTTTAAGCCAGGTACTTCATCTATCAAATATTTTCTTTCCTTTCCGGATACGCGTATTTCTACTAATAAATAATCATCATATATCTATGGAAAAGAATGATAATGAAGTTAGTTTGTCGGTTGGGACGCTGAATATATGAAGATCGTCCGTTTAAAGGTTTCTTCAAAATATCCGAGCACCCCGCCTACCCTTGATGCCTATGAGAAGGAGATGGATGCCACATATGATGGTCCGCTTCCCCCCCACTTTGTTGGCGCGGTTATTCAGGTCAGATTTGATGATGCAAGACATGAATCCATGTTTTATGACTTCACAACGTCTTTGCAAATATCACATTCCTAAGAAAATGTCCAAAATGGTGATGGCTTCAACTCTGACCCAAGTATTCACATGGGAGGCATGAGTTGAATTCCCCAACATGGAAGGATTTTGATTGACAAGTCATACTGGCATGAGAGCCTAAACCTGGTGAGTCATTAAGGGGTGAATCGAGCTCCAGCTAGCCGGAACCATGGTACAGTGGTTGGTTGATACACATGCATGCTATAGGCCCGACATATTCTGGATAAGGGATGGTAATCGGACGAGAAATAACTTGTTGGTGCATCCTTAAACTTGGTAGTATCCTACATTGCTAGAGCCACATATGTCGATAGAAGTCTCGTCGTGATAAAACAGATAATTGGATCATACATCAAAAACTCCTCGTTGAGAGAAACAGGGCGCCAGTTCATGATGATGATGTTTACTAGGACCAATATGATATTGTGACGTCCCCACGGTCGGCGTCAGTTTTCGTCGGATCCTAGTAGCTATACTAGAACGAATTTCTAGAGGGAGAGGTGCAGCAATTTGGCACCAGATATCCAGGAATGTGGAAAGAGCAGTTGTGAGAAGTAAAAAAAGCATACAAAATGTTACATCAGGTTATCGGTGGATCTAGAACATAGATAAAAGAAGGACAGACCATGTTTAGGCACCCAATGTCCGTAAAAGTCCTACTTATTGCTTTGCTCTCTTTCTTTATATGTGGCGTGACATCTTCTTCGGGCAGCGGGAGACGATGTCCTCACCGATGCGGGGCAGGGAGTGCTCGAGCAAGGTTATGGCCGGCGTCAACTGTGGTGGTGTGCAGGGTGTCTGGTGTACGGTGATGGGGAATCTAGGGTTAGGTTGCGGAGGACCTCTAGGGATCCACCGGATCTGGCCCGTGGAGGCCCATCTTCTAGGGCTGCCCCGGCGATGATGCTAGCTAGCCTCTCTTGATCCGTGCCACGACAAAGGTGGGTCTCCCAGCGCGTGGACCGACATCGGGATGTCCGGTTCACGGCGGTTCTGCTATGATGTTGTCCATTTCTTGGTGCCTTTGTTCTTAGGTGTCCTTTTACTCTCGTGCTGGTGGTGAGTCCGACTTTGATTCCAAGGCATCGACCCTTGATGGTCCGTCTAGATGGTTGGGTCTGAATGTCTATTGTGGCATTGGTGAGGATGTGAGTGAAAGCTCTGCACTTTGGCACACACAACAGTGGTGTCATTGCGGGTTTTCTCTTTGTGTCTGGGTTCTGGTGAAAACCCTAGACGGTTGTTTCGTGCTTGTCGGCGACGACACTTTGCGTCGTTACCCTCTTGAGGTGTCCGCAGGGAACTCAAATAGTACCACTGAATTGCAGTGTGTCGACGTCTTCGAGGTTGCCTTGATCCTGGAGTGAAGTTTCATCGGCTCCCACAAGGAGTGGATGTGTTAGTATTTCATCATTTACACGTGTCCTCGTGGTCAACGTTCTCAGCCCTCATTATCTGCTGTTGGGATCGGCGTTCCATGACAATGGCATATTTTGCTTGACACACTTGCTGGTACAGCCTCGTCAAATAGGGAGTGGTTTTCATTGTTACTACATCGGTTGTTAAAATTAGCCCTGCTTGCAGCTTACTTAGGAAATGATCTTTGCACCAATCCCTAACGATCAAAGTCGAGTCATGAGCCTTATCATTGACATATTATTTTATGAAACCTTATGGTTGACACATTGGGTTCTAGATTAATTGTGCACGAAAAATCAAAGCAAACACAACAACTGTGTCGACATGGTACCTTCGTGTCCAGACATCGTCATTGTGTCGACATCGTACCTCCGCGTCCTGAAATCCACACACACAGAGAAGACCACGCATGCCTGTCTCATGTTTTTTATGCCGTCACCCAGCATGTGGACCCTGGCCCACCCCCCGACGTTCCACCAGGCGCGGACGCGGCGGGATGACAACATGCGCCGCGCTGATGCAGTGGATACCATGTGTTCATGGCTGTAAACTCTGCCCGGAGTCTCAACTCTCAACTCTCAACTCGCATCCGATTGTTCTGCGGGACAAGAGCAAGACGACCGCATTCGTCGGCCGGCGTTCGTCGAGAGACCAGGAAATGGAGCCGTACGTCGCCCTCTTGGCCTACCTACAACGGTTCGCAGGTATGTACGTAGATATATCATGTTACTACTAATTAGTTACGGCGGCACCGCTCGATGGTTCTTGGTAGTAGTATGACTATGACGCGGCGGCACTGCTTGATACAGTATATCTGATGATGGGTGGCAGCTTCGGTTTCCGCGGCGAGCTGCGACGCGGAGGCGACGGGGGATGGCGGCGGCGATGTCTGCCGCAACGAGGCGGCGGCGCTGCAGCTCAAGATAGTCGCCGTCGCCGCTATCCTTGTCTCGAGCGCCGCCGGCGTCGCCATCCCGCTCGTCGGCCACAGGTGGCGTGGCGGGGTTCGAGCCGGTGAGGGCGGGTGGGCGTTCCTGCTCGCCAAGGCGTTCGCGGCGGGGGTAGTCCTGGGCACGGGGTACGTGCACATGATGCACGACGCGGAGGAGAAATTCTTGGACCCGTGCCTCCCGGACTCGTCGCCGTGGCGGCAGTTCCCCTTCGCGGGCTCTGTCGCCATGCTCGCCAGCCTCGTCACGCTCGTGGTCGACTTCATCGGCACACAGTTTTACGAGCGTAAGCAGCGCGATATGGCCGCTGCCGCCTCCGCCACAACGAGCGCCCAACATGAGACGGGGTCGCCACTGCTGGAGGACGGGAGGACTACAGGGGGCGAGAAGTGTAAAGCCGA
This sequence comes from Triticum aestivum, assembly GCF_018294505.1. NCBI lineage: Eukaryota > Viridiplantae > Streptophyta > Magnoliopsida > Poales > Poaceae > Triticum > Triticum aestivum. Next base: position 615,542,688 of record NC_057812.1, read on the forward strand.
CCTTGGGCACAGCCATGCGCACGTCTACGAAGGAGTAGTGCACAACGGCCATGGCCACGAGAACGAGGAGGGCCCGTCCCAAGCTCGTCAAGTGGTGGTTTCGCAGGTACGAACACAGTGCTTGCCTTGCCCCTCCTCTCAAGCTCAAGCATAATCGATGCTGTTTTTTGGGATAGCTTATACCAGGCAAGCATAATCGTAACGAGCTCAAAAACACTATATCACTCTCGCTTAATTAATTAGTTGCTTAAGTATGTGTGCAAGAAGGAACTCTCTCGAAGCAGGCTTTCATCATGCTTTATAGATAAATCAATCATGCAGTTCATACAACAAGTTCAAGTGCACCAAAGAAAATAATAACGCCCGCTGGGGCATCAGCACAAACACATCCAAGGGGAATGCAAAGAAAGAAGAAAAAAGGCTGCCAAGTGGCCGGAGTCAATAAGAATGTACTTACTCCCATTGGACCTAACACGGTCACACCATGGCACCGACCTAGAAGCGACCAGAGCAATAAGCGGGTTGAAATCCCTCAAGGTTACCCTCGTATGAGACAACGGCATCACTATGTATGTAATAGGGAACGACTACAACCTGCAATTCATCTTGTCCGAAATCCGCTACCGATCGTCGTCCGAGAATCCTAAAACCACAATGTCACTCTTTATCAAATTTGATCTTAAGACCCGGCATGGCCTCAAAGTAGAGAAGAAGGAACTTGAGGTTGATGATATCAAGTTTCAACCCCCTCCACCATAGTCATGGTATTATCCGCATATTGTATGCACGTGACACCAACCTCCCGGGTACATTGCACGCGCACATATACTCCGGGTGCAACTTTTTTTTATTAAGCTATATACTTTCAGCAAATTAGTTGCATCTTTATATGGGGTTAGTGACACACCAATAGGAAAAGATGACAAATGTGCTAGTGATGACAAATGTGCTAGTCGAATTAATCATGCATGCTCCTTTCCCGCAACAAAAAAGAATTAATCATGCATGGAATAGCATGACATATATGATAAACCAACATATCTACATACTCCCTCCAGATGCAAATATAAGCCTCGCATGGGAATGTAGGTCATCAATTTAACTAGCAAAACACATATAATTTTCCAAAAAATATATATAACCTCCGTCTAGTACATGCGCATCTAGACAAATCTAAGCCAAGAATTTTGGGACATATAATTTTCTAATATATATATATAGGAGTAGGATTTTCTACAATAGCTTACCATAGAACTAGTTAAAGTTTTCGAAGGTGTAAAGGTTCTTAAAAATACTGAAAAAAATATTGAACCAACACACCTATAATATAACATGATCCAACGGTGGGATTAAAAAATATGTCTGGATGTGTCATGGACAAAAATAGCAAATGTCTCGGTATATATTTATCCTGAAGTGAGGAATAGGGATTGACTATTCGTCACCCTCAGTGAGGAATAGTTATTCTTCACCCCCCCCCCCCCCCCCCCCCCCCTCTGTTTCAACATTAATACATCATAATTTTACATTCCGTAAATTTTGTCTTATTTTAGACGTAAAAAGAGAATGTAAGAAAACATACATTCGCCATAAAAAATACTTTGACATGTAAAATTACAGATGTAATAATATAGTGTAAAATATACGTAAAATACGATTTTTTGGTCTTATGACCTATATTTTTCTTTTCCTATGCCAAATTTTACATAGTGAATCAATATGAATATAACTATTTGTATTCCAATGGTAATTTATTTATAAAACGATCATAAAATTATCTCGGATGCAGAATAACTTATTCTACCCCCGGGTGATGAATAGTATCATCATATATATTTATCCAAACAAGGATCAGCATTCTGGCCATGACCAATTTTTTGGTGGAGTAGTCTTTGGTAGCAATTCCAACCTGTCGTGCTGCTACTCCCGATCATCCATCATCATTATAATGTGGATCCAACATGTCGATATTTTTCCTCAAGACAATATTAAAATATTTGTCTCGTTGCAGGTTCTTTCTAGTGGATCAATAATAAATATTTGATAGTCATATCTTTAATTTGACATGGTAAAATAAAAATAATTACATAATTTTCATTCTTTGGCCAACCACGGACTGTAGGAGGTGATTAGTTTGTTGTAGCCTGGTCAAGAAAGCAGTACCCCACAAAACAAACATGCTAGTGTTTGGTTTAGTACACAATTATATTAAATTTCATTGCAACGCCCTTAAAAAAATATACACTTTCTGTTTTTGTGAGTTATGTTTCAAATTTACACCATGGATCTAGAGTTGCGCATACTGAAGGGAGAGCAGCCCACGTTTTATTTCATCAGTGTATATAGTATGTCACTATTATTCTCACAAAAAAGTACTACATTCGTATAGAATCTCCACCATTATGATATGTTAGATTCGGATTGACAAATACCAACCATTATACTTATTTTCCAAGGTATATGGTGAGTGGAGGAATGTTTCTCGTACTTCACAAAACTACTCAAATTAAACTGATGCATTAATTTGAATTAATTGCAATGCATGCATGCTTGTCGACTAGATGAGTAGGAATATTACATGCATTGGTGTGTTCCTTTTTAATTCTTGCATGCAGTGATTTAATGGCCCCCGGAATCTTCAAATGAGATTGAGATGAGCCCTTTAAATTGAGACAAGCCCTATAAACCGGAAAGGATGGAGTACTAGATTATTGTGAGGATCGATGTACAACTAAGGAAATTAAATGAAGACCATGATTAATTAAGGGCCTAGATACTTTGAATTCGTCAAATCCTTGCTCTTTATTGTTAGCAGTATATACTACCATCTGGAACCTTGTCAGTTTAAGCACGTACTGCTTATAGGCTCCACTTCTAACTTTTTGAATCGATAATAGTTGTGATACAAAATTGATTTTACTTTCTAGAGAAAAGGTAGTGCTTCTTAGAAGATCTTATTTACTATATGTCTATATATGTAGCTGTATTTACCATAAATCTCTTTCTTTGAGCGAATACATCTGTATTTAGTACTGCGTTAATGTAGCCAGCCATATGATCAATAGAAAATATATTTTAGGTGATGTGGACTATGTTAATCAAGCCAGTCATATGATCAATGAAAAAAATATTTTAGCTGGTGTGTGGATTAATACAATGGCCTATTTTCATGTGGTTTAATAATGTAATGAATGGCCAACCTTCAAGATTTATAGTCATTTGATGCATGTATATATGCCTAATTATTTATAGTCATTTGCTGCATGTATGGACAACCTTCAAGATTTTGGAACTTGGAATTGTATCACACTCGGTGATCATCGGGCTATCACTAGGTATTTCGCAGAGCACGTGTACAATCAAGCCTCTGGTTGCTGCCCTCTCCTTCCACCAGTTCTTTGAGGGTTTTGCACTGGGTGACTGCATTTCTCAGGTTAATTAACTATCTCCATTTTCTCCTAATCATGCTTAAGTGTGGTCTTTCAGAAAATGAAAAGAGGTGTGTTTTCTTCAAAACCTTCGTATTGTAATTGAGATGTACCTGCTCAACCAATAATAGTACATTACAACTGTTACGGTGATTGGCGATTTTAGGGGCCGTCCATGCTCTATAATCTGATGGTAATAAAATTAGAGTTACAAGGAGTTACGAGAGTGAAATTACATGAAATTACAAAGTAATGGTGGGACCGGTACCAAAATTAGGTGGGATACTCTTTTTATGTTTTATAAAAGGGTATATCCGTTATTTTTACCACGGTCAGGGCCTTCCGCGTGAGGCCCCTCCTCAGATGTTAACACATACGTCATTCCTGATCCAAATCTCAAAGTACCTTCTAATGTTCCTAAATAAATCCTAATGTATCATCGGATACAGCCGTAGATTCCGATCTCTGCTGCCATTGACGACTTCCCTGGCGACCTGCTCGTCGTCCCTCGCGAAAGCGGCCGCATCGGGTTCCCCACCACCACACGACCTGCTCGCCGTCCCTCGTGGAAGAGGCGGTTGCCGGACATACCGTCGGGTTCCCCTCCCATCGTAACCTGCTTGCCGTCCCTCGAGGAAGCGGCTGCTGCCGGGCACACCACCATGGTCGCCACCCAGTCACACACCACTGAGATGACCGGCCCTTAATGTTTTCCGAGTCCTTTATGATGGAATCCGAAGCATGACTGTCGCTTCAGGAACTATGCTTGCTTTCACTAGTGTAGAACCGGGCAATAGCACCGGTTCGTAAGGCCCTTTAGTGCCGGTTCAGGAACCGGCACTAAAGTTTCGGCACTAAAGCCCCCCCCCCCTTTAGTACCGGTTCAGCACGAACCGGTGCTAAAGGGCTACCACGTGGCACGAGCCAGTTTCAGTGGCCGGGAGCCCTTTAGTACCGGTTGGTAACACCAACCGGTACTAAATGGTTGTGGGTTTTTGTTTTATTTTGTATTTTTCAATTAAATTTGTGTTATCAATTTAATTTAGGATTGTTTTACGTTATAATGAGTTGTAGTCGTCATCATCATCATCATCATCATCATCGCATATTAATAAATAAATAAACTCTAGCTAGCTAAAAATCATCATAGTCGTCTAATTACCACTATTTAATCATCATAGTCATTACCGCTAGCTATGTAATCATCATCAATGCTGGCTAGCTTAAAGAGGAAACATTCACTTTGTAACAGAAGCAAAGATATCATCAAGTTCAACATAATCATCACCAACATCGAAGTTCAGGACACGGACATGAGACAAGTACTAATTAAGAGCATGAACTAGTAGCTACTCCTGCTGCTCCCTCTCAGGTAGAATAGTATAGAACATGTATAGCTCTCCTGATTCATCATACTGGAGCATGCAGATGAATCTGTCTCCTAATCTTGGGTTGTGCTTCTCCTTGCTGACCCCTAGTACTTCTCTGTGATCATTAACAATTTTGCTCCAATCTTTCACTATTAAGCATTCTTCGCTTTCAAAAATCCTGAATGCACTTATGTGCAATGTAGGATATCTTGGCCGTAAGCTAACCATTGACATGTCACCTTTAGTCTCGATCCACTGAGGCACAACTGTCATCGGAAGTCCCTGTTGAAGAACATCGTATATAGTAATAAGTGTGTATATATGTGACACCTCTGAAATAGTTTAAGGACCTACGTGACACCTTTAAAATAGTTTGAGGACCAGGATAACACACATGTTGCATTTTGAGGACGTGGATGACGATTTTCATAGTTCGAGGACCTACGTGACACCTCTGAAATAGTTGGAGGACCTATGATGCACTTCACTCAGTAATTAATATACTAAGCAATGAAAGTTTAGCTTCAAAAATAATGTATGCAAAAGATGCACTAATTAATTAAGGACAAATATTTAAAATCTTATCATCTTTCGATTATAGATGTGACCGTAGTTCAATACGATCACCATTGGTCGCACATTTTGAGTACTAACATTTCTAAGTTTAGGAGAAAAAATTGTCTTGACAATATTAAGATCCTCAAGCCATGAAACATAATGACTTATCTCCTCGCAGTTTAGTTGAGCCCCGGGGCAGTAGTAGGTCCTATCTACCAAGCGCCGGACATGTTTGCTTGAACCGAAATAAGCTGACAATACAAATTAGTTGTCAACTATTTTTGAATAAACTGTATGAAAGACATAAACATATGCATGCATGGTTGAGAAAAAGTCACCAAATGGTAGAACTGGAGGCGTTTGCACATCGACCCAGATGTCTATATTACCTTCAATATCATCTTCCGGACGAATATCAAAGGTGATAACCATATCAGGCTCAAATGCATAAGCCTTGCATAGTGCTTGCCAAGTTTTGCATTCAAAATGGGTGTATGTGTCTCCATTATATAATTTGACGTTGAAAGTATACCCATGCTCCGTCTTCAAGTAAACTCTCTTTACCTCCATATCATCTATAGCACTAGAACCTATCTTATCCAAGACAAAAATTCTTGCATAGTAGGGGATGCGCTAGTAGAATAGTGAAAATTTAAAATTATAAGTTGAAGCAAATGAAGCATAAGTTTTGCATTCAAATAATAATTAACAAAGTGACTTACTGTATCAACTTCGAATGTCTCATCCAGCTTGATGCTGAAGCGCCTACCATCAACAAGGAAATTTTGGTCGCACAGGCCGCGCTGGTCTTCACAGTGTTCGCACATAATGAAATCTTTTTCGTCGTCAGATGACATTTCCTATGTTCATATAGATGAAACATTAAACACCTATATCTAGCCAAATATATATTCATCTAACATTTGACATTAATATATCTAACTATATATTCAATTGACATTACTATATATTTAACTTTTCTATCTAATTCATCTAACATTCGACATTAATCTAACATTTATATAAACTCAAAATATATAAAAAATTAAATAAATAGAAAAACTCATTAACAAATAATATTTTAATTAGATCATCAAATCTCAGATACCTAATTTTTTCTTACTAAAAATAAACTAGTTATATTAATTATTGAACTAGTTCTAATCTCATATACCTAAATTTTTAATTACTAAAAATAAACTAGTTATATTAATTATTGAACTAGTTCAAATCTCATATACCTAAATTTTCTTACTAAAAATAAACTAGTTATATTAATTATTGAACTAGTTCAAATCTCATATACCTAAATTTTCTTACTAAAAATAAACTAGTTATATTAATTATTGAACTAGTTCAAATCTCATATACCTAAATTTTTCTTACTAAAAATAAACTAGCTATATTAATTATTGAACTAGTTCAAATCTCATATACCTAAATTTTCTTACTAAAAATAAACTAGTTATATTAATTATTGAACTAGTTCAAATCTCATATACCTAAATTTTCTTACTAAAAATAAACTAGTTATGTTAATTATTGAACTAGTTCAAATCTCATATACCTAAATTTTCTTACTAAAAATAAACTAGTTATATTAATTATTCAACTAGTTCTAATCTCTAGTTCGACGGCGGCGCGCGGCGTTCGGGGCGGACGGCGCGCGGCGCGGCGGCCGGGTACGCGCGAGGAGAGAGAGCGAGATACGTACGGACGGCAGCGTGGGACGACGACGGGACCGCGTCGCGGGATGACGACGGACGGCGGCGCGCGGCGTTCGGGGCGGCGGCGGGGACGACGACGACGACGAGGGCGGCGACGACGGGAGCGGCGCGCGAGAGGTTGACGAAAGAAGTGGGGAGATGTAACTGATATATAGAGTGAGCCTTTAGTACCGGTTGGAGCCACCAACCGGTACTAAAGGCCTACTTTGGCCAGGCAAAGAGGCAAGAAGAGCAGGCCTTTAGTACCGATTTGTGGCTTCAACCGGTACTAAAGGGTGGTCTTTAGTACCGGTTGGAGCCACCAACCGGTACTAAAGGCCTTGCGCTGCCACCCCAAAGTTTAGTCCCACCTCGCCCGGTGAAGAGCAGCCGCACTGGTTTATAAACCCAGCCGCGGCTACCTCTTCGAACTCCTCTATATAGCAGGCTTCTCGGCCTAATTAATTAGGGCACGCTGTCCTGTGAGCCTGCTGGCCCTTCTGGACCTGCATTTGCACTCACTAGGTCTGGCAGGCCCACTGGGCAGTGTGCCAACAAATTTTTTATATAGTTTTTTCTTTTCTGCATTACTTATTTTCTTCTATTTATTTTTGAGTAGTTTTTTATATAGTTTTTTCTTTTCTGCATTATTTATTTTCTTCTATTTATTTTTGAGTAATTTTTTGTATAGTTTTTTTATTTTCTGCATTATTTATTTTCTTCTATTTATTTTCTTCTGGAAATTGAATGCTGCATACTGAACAATTAGGTAAATGACCGAAAAACAACAAATGATGTCAGAACATGTTGGAAATTGATGACGTCGATTTAAATGCTGCATACTGAACACAAAAGAAGTCCGGTGTTTAAATAAGTTATTAAAAATAAAAAAGAGGTGCAATGCTGGTTAATTTGCTTCAAGCCTTTCGGAATGCTGTGTACTCACGGCTTATAAACCGCTCATACTGCCTCTCTCCTGGTGAAGATCACAAGATAGTTTGGTTAAATTGCATTACTTGTAAGTCCAGTTAACATGGATGCTTATGATGCAAGAGCAACATCAAAAGTGAAAATTTGACACAAATAGGTAGTTGTGTAACTAAAATAGGTAGGAGGAGAGATAGCTCTTATGACACAAAAAAGAAGTTGTATCAAACCTTTTATGTCGGATCTAGAACAAACCAATCGGTATCACCATCATACAGCCCAACCGTGGCTCGTGATGCATATATATGCATATCAAATGCACGGTTGGACGTATGATGGCGAATCCGAATGATTTGTATTCAGTCGATGAACTAGTAGATGTATGCAGTCGATGAACTGATAGATGTATGTAGTCAATGAACTGAAAGACTTATGCAGGGAAGGCGAGAGGTGGGCTATATATAGGGTCGTCTGGCTCACAAAGTGATTGTGGTAGTTTCGATCCAACGACTCACATGAGCTAGGAAGAAACACACCCTTGATCCAACGACTCGCAAGAGCTAGAAAGAAACACACGATCCGTGTCTTCCTGATTGGTGGGATGCACATTAGTACCCACTCCGGACTCCGAAACCCTGATACTCGGAAAGAGTTTGTCCAGTTTGTACACGAAGTGCGTCCAGTTTTTGCCGTGACCCTCTCTATTCTTTCGCGCATGCTATGCGGGTGATATGATGATACCATGCCAAGTTTCAACATTTTCAGGATTTATTTTGTAGTGATTTTCAATTTCACGGTCATTTAGCTCTCTAAACAATTAGGTAAATGACCAAAAAACAACAAATGATGTCAGAACATGTTGGAAATTAATGACGTCGCTTTAAATGCTGCATACTAAACACAAAAGAAGTCTGGAGTTCAAATAAGTTTAAAAAACATTGAAGTGGCCATGTAACAGATGAGTTCTCGTCCGAAACCCTGATACTCGGAAAGAGTATGTCCAGTTTGTACACGAAGTGCGTCCAGTTTTTTCCGTGACCCTCTACTCTTTCGCGCATGCTATGCGGGTGATATGATGATACCATGGCAAGTTTCAACATTTTCAAGATTCATTTTGTAGTGATTTTCAATTTCACGGTCATTTAGCTCTCTAAAGAATTAGGTAAATGACCGAAAAACAACAAATGATGTCAGAATGTTGGAAATTGATGACGTCGCTTTAAATGCTGCATACTGAACACAAAAGAAGTGCGGAGTTTAAATAAGTTATTAAAAATAAAAAAGAGGTGCAATGCTGGTTAATTTGCTTCAAGCCATTCGGAATAGTATAGATTGCACTAAGCCACTGCACATAGCTCAGTGCAATCTATACTATTCCGCAAGGCTTGAAGCTAATCAACATGTAGGTGAGCATTGCAACTCTTCGTCATTGTCTGTGCACTCACGGCTTATAAACCGCTCATACTGCCTCTCTCTTGGCGAGGTGGGGCTAAAAACAGCTTGCCATAACCTCATTAGTATCGGTTCGTGGTATGAACCGGCACTAAATGGTGATGGTGGGGCCATAGCCTGACCGCAGGCTGACACAACCTCTTTAATACCGGTTCGTGGCATGAATCGGTACTAAAGGTTCGCCACGAACCGGTACTATTGATCGCCGCCACGAACCGGCACTAATGTACACATTAGTGCCGGCTTTAATTCAAACCGGCACTAATGTGTTTCACGTTTGACCCTTTTTCTACCAGTGTTTGGTGATTTCGTGACCATGTTTAATGGGGATTCCTCGTTTGTTCTCTGCTTCAAAACGATCGAGCTTCAGATCAGCCAAGAAGATGAGATAGTGAACCAATATGCACAGAAGAACTCAAGGAATAGGCATAGTATAGAGAGAGTTACTTTCAGAACTGAAATACTATGTAATGTTGCACTCATGAGAGTGAGAATATTTTGCCCAGTTCCATTACCATCTTGATCTTGTCATTCACCCAGCAAATTATAAGTTGTTTAATGTTACTGTTTGGGGTTCTTTCGCTTGTGAATTTCTATAGTAGCTGAAATACTACGATTGTGGAGAATACTTCTTTATAACAATTCAACGGATATAAATTCACTCAAGTATACTTGTGCACTGGAGTATCCAGCTGAATCGATCTCCAGAAGTCGTTGCACTGGATCTTCAGTACTTGCTTCTTCCATGTGCACTCAAGTATCCAACTCAACTGATTCAAGTTCATGGACAATTAAGCGGTATAAAAAATTAACCAGGTGTACGTTTCTTCTTTTCTTTTCATTCCATACATAAGGTTATCAGTCTTACAGCATCTCTAGCAGACCCTGTAAATCTCGCAAACCCGCATAAGTCTGGCGAGTATACAGGCTCGGCCCAATTTTTTGGCCAGAACAGAGCCCGTATACTCGTCCGGCCCGTAAAAAAATTTACTGCGGCCCGCAAACCGCCCAGCAGAAGCGGTATATCTATGGGTTTGCGGGGAGATATGGGTCGAAACCCTATACCTCCGCCGCCACGTTCCACAGCAATTCCCCACTGCCCCCTCGCATTTCTCGTCGCCGGCGAGCCCGAACACGCCTCGAAATGCCATGTGGAGCTTCGGCCACAGCTCCGGCGATTGTCACGACCCCGAGCGCGAGCGTCGTGTCCGCTCGAACGGCGCGAGGAAGCGCGGGGCAAGAAGTGGATGAACTGGGGCCTCTCACCGCCGCCGAGGTTCCTCCGTCGCGAGACAGAGGAGTACGACCGTCAGCCGGCCGCGGGGTCCTCCGCCGTGGGCTCCTCCGCTGCAATATCGAGATCTGCCGCGTGGCTCACCCGCGCAGCAAGCTCTTCCTCTTCCGGCGAGAGGCTTATCCCCGTGAAGACGGAGTGGTTAGAGGAGCTGGAGGAGCCCGAGGAAATCATGCGCCACAGCGTCGTCGGGCCCGAGGACTTCGTCGCCGATGTCGACGCGGTCGCGGCCGCCATTGCCGAACGCAGCTTGCGCGAGGAGGCAGAGCGCCGGCGCCATGACGAGGAACCCGAAGCCCTCATGCTCTAGCAGACGGTCGGGCGAACCTTGCTGCCAAGGAGAAGGACGACGAGTGGCGGCGCATCTGCGAGAAGCAGAGGGAGAAGTATATCGACCTTGGCAGCTCCGACGAGGATTGAGCTCCTCCACCGCGTCGTCCATGGCCGCCAGCTCGCCGCCGTGAGATTCCCACCCCCCTTAGTACTAGTAGTGAATGTAGTATGTAACATGAACTAGTGTTTGTAATGAATTAGTGTTTGATCATGTAGTATTTGTAGTATGTGATGAACTACTATGAAGCATCAACGTTTAGGATTAGTTGGCCTGCTAGGAACGCCCGCCATCTATTTATCTTGAGTGTAATTTTTGCTTGTGCTCCGCGCACATAGTTGAGCGCTAGGGCAATCACCAAAGGTCCTGCGTTCGAGTCCCAGGCCCAACCTTTTTTCATATAAACAATGGGTATTTATTTTTAACTTAACTTGGTTAAATAAAAATAATCAAAATTTCTGAGGCGATGAAGACACCATCGAAACATTCTCAACTGCAAAGCATTAGCGAAACATTCAACGAATGCCACAGACCCAACTCCTTTTGACTAGTTTTCAAGGCTACAACATGGAGAAAATCTGAGGACGTTCAGCTTGGAAGACACAACCGAGACGACGGCCACTGTCTCTGAAGACGCTAGCTCTGGACTTCGGCGCCAGGAAACAGCACTTCGCTACAGCCGCCAGCAATCATCGGTGAAGAGGCGCCCTTCTGCGTCGAGCCGCTGGACGTAACAAAACAGATCGAAGCTCGTACGGTCATGTATTCACATCCGTACATATCGCATGGATACTGAAGTTCAATCTTTGAACCACCTAACTGCACACAAGATCATACTGAAAGCATAAAGGGCATCTGAGGTGCAGCAAAAGATAGAGCAACGTAGAATATGAAGTTTGATCCAGCGAACTCCACATAAGAAACAAACTGCACCCAGTTGTGCTGCACCAAAGAACATAGCAAAGTAAACTTCTAATTCTAATGCAATGTGACGAATCATGTCCGCAGCTTTCATAAGCAGCTATAACTCATTCTTGATAATCCTCTGCATGCTTGTAGCTGCAATACGAAGCACAGTATAAAATGCAAACTGCCACAAGGGTATCATATATTAACTGACATATAAGTTCTTGAGCTAGGGATGGGTGGGCCAGAGAAGGAGGCAGCAATCTGACCGTACGCAAGGAGCTCGCTGCGTTTGGGAGGCTCGTCCCGCTTCTGCAGCAGGCGACGACAGGGTGAACTCGCTAGAGGGAGGGGCGTCGGCTGTTGTGGAGGAGGTCGGGGTTCGCTGCGTTCCGCCGGATACTTCCTTGACAGCAACGACGACCGGAGAGGAGCGAGGCGAGGTCAATGGCTGGAGACCGGGAGTTGCTTCTGGCGGCGCAAGACGGACCTAGAGCGGAGGGAGGCGAGAGGGTGGAGCAGGACCGGTGCGAGGGCACAGGAAAGCGACGTGCCGGTCGGCTGCGGGGCGACGTTGAAGCGGCGGCGGGCTTGCGTTGGTGCAGCAGCTAGGGTTCGTGGGGTCAGGAGGAGGGGAATCGGGACGAAACAACTCCTGCAGCCGGCGAAGGGTGACGTACGAAACAGGAGAGCGAAACGTTTATTATGCATATACTGCGGGTTGATTATCAAAATAATCAAGGGTTTCTCTGCAAAACACTCGTTATAAATTATTGTTATAAATCCGACGGTCCAAAATATTCTGGAGGGGAGTTACATGAAATTACAAGTCGTAACTCTACAACCACTGTAAAAGAGCTCTACATTACATATGTGCTAAATATAATAGTTCCTCACTTTAAGCAAGGTATGTCATGAAACAAATCTACGCAGGCTCAGCTGAAGGATCTCTCTATGCTTTTGATGGCGTTCTTCTTTGCCATCACAACACCCGCCGGGATCGCTGCAGGCTCCGCCATGGCATCATTCTACAACCCGTACAGCCCCCGTGCTTTGGTGGTGGAGGGTATTCTTAATGCCATGTCGGCTGGTGTACTGATCTATATGGCACTGGTGGATCTCATCGCGGCTGATTTTCTTGGTCGGAGGATGAGCAACAACCCGACCATCTTGCAGGTTGGTGCATATGTCTCCCTGTTTCTTGGGGCCATAGCCATGGCATCCCTTGCTATCTGGACTTAGTGTTGGTGGTTGGTGTGAGTATCTATACATACTTGAAATGACTAGAGATGGAAAATAAGATGAAGGATTGGAGTTGTAGAAGCTGGACGTACACATGGCTTTCAATGCACTAGGAGTTGCTCTATAGTCCCTTGGAGAAATGGAGAAGCTGCTTCTTTTTTCGTTGGTTCTTTTGTTTCTTGTTCTTAACATGGTAGTGGTGGGACGCAAAGGTGCCTTTGTTGGTAATAAACAACAAAGTCCCTCTTTGTCATGCATTGTGAATTTGTGATGGATGGTGATACAGGAGATGAATTAGTGTTGGGGATAAGGAGCTCCAGGAACTGACTTTGTTCCCGTCACAAGCTCACATTTAAAATCGGGAATTATGCCACAAGTTCACTGCACGGATCCAAAGTGCGACCCAACCTACTCCATCCGATTGCACTTCCATGCAGTGATTCTGGTTTCATCTCCTACCGTCACACCCATAAACTCCTCGCAATATAGTGCATTGGTTTTTGGTTTGAATTGCTATTTCGACTTCGTTTGGAGCGCATGCAGTTCAATTGTTCCTCTTGTATCCTTCCTTCATTTTAATAGTTAATTAAAAATGAATTTTATATATTCCCTTTTAAACCTTTATTTTTTAAATTATTGCAAAGAGTTAATTGCTAGAATGAATAGTACTGAGCTATGTGTCGTTCTCATTCATGATGTTCACATATTTGTGCAATCCCCAGAGGGGCTGTTCCAAGAAGAAGAGAGGGGGAGGGGACCTTACGGCAATAAGTAAACCCAACTAACCACATATTAATTTACTCTCAACACTTGCCCTAATCACCTCTTATCCTTGTTGTCATACATCATCTTGTATAAAGTCTCCTCCAAGAACCATGCAGGGAAAATATGTGAGGAGATATACATAACTGGCCATGAAAATCTCCTTCCAAAAACCAAGTGGGAATATAAGGAGAAAACGACATATCATAATACTTGTATTACTATTGTTTCTTGAAAAACCTTCTTTGAGAAACCATTCAGAAAACAATATAAAGGAAAAGAGTGCAATATCAAAGATTCTAGGATCTCGAATAGGTTATCATCCTTGGTTCTTGCAAATCACGAATTCTTTTGTTACCAATTCCATTAACAAGTTCTAGAATAAACAAATTGGTAAGGACTTTGTAAAGAAATCACCGAGATTATTGCATGACTTCCTTTGAAAAATTATTTGTCTCCCTATTTTTCTGCAACTCAATGTGCTAAAATATTTCTGGAGCAATAAACTTTGTAATATAAGGAGGATAAAAATTATTTGTCCATATAACATGTCTACATACATTTTCATCAACATGCATAGAAGTGATACAAATTTCATCTCTGGATTTCTTGATAAAAATCAGCAATCATCATAATTAATAACAATGGTTGTGTGCATCACAATGACGCAAAAGCCTGGGGTTTCAACCATTTAAAAGAATCATTCTTTGTGTAATCTTCTAATAAAAGAATTCACTATCATACCACATCCTTCCTGACTACTTCAAGCCAGAATTTGACTCTTGCAGCTTTACGCAATACATGTTGTGGTTAATTTTGTAATCTCCATCCCCTCATGAATTTCCATACACACATCCCTATCAAGACACCCATATACAATTATGCTGTCACGAGATACAACAGTTTGAGACACATTCGTTATTCACAGCCATCGATATCAAATATCGAAACCTTATTTTGCTAATAACATGAGATTATGTTTCATGCAATTATTGTCGGGTCTTTGCATGAACCCTTGTGCTGCAAGCCTCGCTTCATGTCTCACCACCTCATTGTTTTCAGCTCTATCATGAACCAAAACCTATTTTGCTCCCCAAGGACTAGGAGCAAGGCTGTCGAAAATCCATGAGCATCACCGAAAATAGAATAAAGCAACATGGATGGCCATGTCCTGGTAGCATCAGAGCTACCAAACATGCAGCAGTTTGAACCGAACATAACCCTGCTGATATAAGAAGGTAATTTATAGTCTTCCTTTTGTGAAGGAACCGATAGTCCCTTGAAAAGAGATGATAAGCACCTCTGCAACTCCTGAAAAATGAAAGCAACAGAACCAAACAACTGCATCTGCCATAGCACTTTGAGACAAAGAAGTTAATGAAAAACTACCTCTACAGCTGAAGCTGTTTGTGCATCGTATCTGAGCTCACCAATGGCCACATACTAGGTTTGTCGAACTCGCAACTGCAAGTGCTAGATATAGCCTATGACTATTTGCACAACATAGCATTATAGGTAAGAAATTAACTCGTCTTTTCAGTTTCAATACTAGAGATATTGAGATAGAACACTAGTAGAAAACAGGGCTTTGGTGCAGGCCAGGTCAGCTCATTAGTCCCGGTCCAGTCCAGAACAGGGACCAATGGGGGCATTGGTCCCGGTTCGTGAGCCCAGGGGGCCGGCCGGGCCACGTGGGCCATTGGTCCCGGTTCATCTGGACCTTTTGGTCCCGGTTGGTGGGATGAACCGGGACCAATGGGCCTCGCTCCTGGCCCACCACCATTGGTCCCGGTTGGTGGCTTGAACCGGGACCAAAGGCTCCCCTTTAGTCCCGGTTCATGTCACCAACCGGGACCAATGAGGTGCCTATATATACCCCTCGCTCGCGAGCAGAGCACCCCAGTGCTCTGTTTTTCTCTGGCCGAGGGGGAGAGGGCTTGGTGGTGCTCTAGCTCACCTCCTATGCACGCAAGGTGTTCGATGGAATGCCCGAGCCACACTACTTAAGCTTTCTCCTCTCCAAGCTCGACCTCCAAGCTCCATTTTCCATAATATTTGTCTAGGTTTAGCGGTCCGTCACGCCCCGTCCCCGTCTTCACCGCCGTCGATCACCCGCGCCGAGCTCATCGCCGGCACCACCGTGGTGAGCCTCTTGTTCTTATCTTCTTTCTGAAAGGAAAAATATTCTTACTTGTATGTTTACATAGATACTTGTATTATTTTCTTACTTTTATTATTGCATCTTATATAGTGCGATGGTTTTGGTATCCGCCCCCGTCGGCCCTCGTCCTGTCTATGATTCGGATGTGGTATATATATTATCTTTATAACTATTGGTTCATTTATTGTTTATGAAAATTATGCCGACCAACGTGACATAGATTTTATTTATGTAGGATGTATGTGAATCGGAAATGCCAACCGACCCTATTGTCGAGAGGTTAAATTTAGTTGAAGAAGAAAACAATTTGTTGAAGGAAAAAATAAAAAAAATTGAGGAGGAGAAGATGATATTGGAGTTGCATGTTGCGGATGTCGTCGATGATCACAAGATCAAGATGGATGCAATGCGCTTGAAGATTAGAAAGATTAGAAAATATGCCATTCATACCGAGGCTTGGTATCATTATGCCGTTGGATCAATTGTTACCTTGGTTGCGATTATGATCGCATTTGTTTTCGCATTGAAATGTTTTACATAGTTTCAATGTATGGTTTAATTAATTAGATGCTCTGGAGAGCTATATGTTGTTAGATGAGAACTATGTATGCACTTTGGTTTTAATGTGATGATGAACTTCTATTAATTTGGACACTTAATTATATATAATGCACGCAGATGAACCAGCAATGGATGTACGGTGACAGACACACCTGCGAGTACATTAAGGGCGTGCATGAGTTTCTCGATGCGGCTGAGGCAAACAAGCAGAATGGTTTTATGTGTTGTCCATGCACTGAATGTGGGAATACGAGGTCTTACTCTAACCGGAAAATCCTTCACTCCCACCTGCTTTACAAGGGTTTCATGCCACACTATAATGTTTGTACGAGGCACGGAGAAATAGGGGTTATGATGGAAGACGGTGAAGAAGAAGAGTACGATGACAACTATGTGCCCCCTGAATACGGTGATGCTGCAACGGGGGAGCTGGTGAAAATCAAGAGGAACCAGATGATGTGCCCAATGATGCTGCAACGGGTGAAGCTGCTGAAGATCAAGAGGAACCAGACGATGTGCCCGATGATGATGATCTCCGCCGGGTCATTGTCGATGCAAGGACGCAATGCGAAAGTCAAAAGGAGAAGCTGAAGTTCGATCGCATGTTAGAGGATCACAAAAAAGGGTTATACCCCAATTGCGAAGATGGCAACACAAAGCTCGGTACCGTACTGGAATTGCTGCAGTGGAAGGCAGAGAATGTTGTGGCTGACAAAGGATTTGAGAAGCTACTGAAAATATTGAAGAAGAAGCTTCCAAAGGATAACGAATTGCCCGACAGTACATACGCAGCAAAGAAGGTCGTATGCCCTCTAGGATTGGAGGTGGAGAAGATACATGCATGCCCTAATGACTGCATCCTCTACCGCGGTGCATACAAGGATCTGAACGCATGCCCGGTATGCGGTGCATTGCGGTATAAGATCAGACGAGATGACCCTGGTGATGTTGACGGCGAGCCCCCCAGGAAGAGGGTTCCTGCGAAGGTGATGTGGTATGCTCCTATAATACCACGGTTGAAACGTCTGTTCAGAAACGAAGAGCATGCCAAGTTGATGCGATGGCACAGTGAGAACCGAAAGAAAGATGGGAAGTTGAGAGCACCCGCTGACGGGTCGCAGTGGAGAAAAATCGAGAGAAAGTACTGGGATGAGTTTGCAAAGGACCCAAGGAATGTATGGTTTGCTTTAAGCGCGGATGGCATTAATCCTTTCGGGGAGCAGAGCAGCAATCACAGCACCTGGCCCGTGACTCTATGTATGTATAACCTTCCTCCTTGGATGTGCATGAAGCGGAAGTTCATTATGATGCCAGTTCTCATCCAAGGCCCTAAGCAACCCGGCAACGACATTGATGTGTACCTAAGGCCATTAGTTGAAGAACTTTTACAGCTGTGGAATGGAAACGGTGTACGTACGTGGGATGAGCACAGACAGGAGGAATTTAACCTTAAGGCGTTGCTGTTCGTGACCATCAACGATTGGCCCGCTCTCAGTAACCTTTCAGGACAGACAAACAAAGGATACCACGCATGCACGCACTGTTTAGATGACACTGAAAGTATATACCTGGACAAATGCAGGAAGAATGTGTACCTGGGCCATCGTCGATTTCTTCCGACCAACCATCAATGTCGAAAGAAAGGCAAGCATTTCAAAGGCGAGGCAGATCACCGGAAGAAGCCCGCCATGCGTACCGGTGATCACGTACTTGCTATGGTCAATGATTTACACTACGTAATCTTTGGAAAGGGTCCCGGTGGACTAGCTGTTCCGAATGACGCTGAGGGACACGCACCCATGTGGAAGAAGAAATCTATATTTTGGGACCTACCCTACTGGAAAGACCTAGAGGTCCGCTCTTCAATCGACGTGATGCACGTGACGAAGAACCTTTGCGTGAACCTGCTAGGCTTCTTGGGCGTGTATGGGAAGACAAAAGATACACCTGAGGCACGGGAGGACCTGCAACGTTTGCACGAAAAAGACGGCATGCCTCCGAAGCAGTATAAAGGTCCTGCCAGCTACGCTCTTACGAAAGAAGAGAAAGAAATCTTCTTTGAATGCCTGCTCAGTATGAAGGTCACGACTGGCTTCTCGTCGAATATAAAGGGAATAATAAATATGCCAGAGAAAAAGTTTCAGAACCTAAAGTCTCATGACTGCCACGTGATTATGACGCAACTGCTTCCGGTTGCATTGAGGGGGCTTCTACCGAAAACGTCCGATTAGCCATTGTGAAGCTATGTGCATTCCTCAATGCAATCTCTCAGAAGGTGATCGATCCAGAAATCGTACCAAGGCTAAGGAGTGATGTGGCGCAATGTCTTGTCAGTTTCGAGCTGGTGTTCCCACCATCCTTCTTCAATATCATGACGCACGTCCTAGTTCATCTAGTCGACGAGATTGTCATCCTGGGGCCCGTATTTCTACACAATATGTTCCCCTTTGAGAGGTTCATGGGAGTCCTAAAGAAATATGTCCGTAACCGCGCTAGGCCAGAAGGAAGCATCTCCATGGGCCATCAAACAGAGGATGTTATCGGGTTTTGTGTTGACTTCATTCCTGGCCTTAAGAAGATAGGTCTCCCTAAATCGCGGTATGAGGGGAGACTGACTGGAAAAGGCACTCTTGGAAGAGACTCAATAATATGCAGGGACGGATATTCTTGGTCTCAAGCACACTACACAGTTCTACAGAACTCTACCTTGGTGACCCCGTATGTCGATGAACACAAGAACAGTCTGCGCTCCAAACACCCGGAGCAGTGCGACGACTGGATTACATGTGAACACATCAGGACTTTCAGCAGTTGGTTGGAAACACGTCTCAGAGGTGACAACACTGTTTGTGATGAGTTGTACTTGTTGTCCAGGGGACCATCTTTGACTGTATTGACTTACAAAGGATACGAGATAAATGGAATACATTTTACACGATCGCCCAAGATCAAAAGAGCACCAACCAAAACAGCGGTGTCCGCTTTGATGCAGCAACCGAGAGCGGAAAGGACACATATTATGGTTACATAGTGGACATATGGGAACTTGACTACGGACCTGATTTTAAGGTCCCTTTGTTTAAGTGCAAATGGGTCAATCTGTCAGGCGGCGGGGTACAGGTAGACCCACAGTACGGAATGACAACAGTGGATCTGAAAAATCTTGGGTACACTGACGAACCGTTCGTCCTAGCCAATGATGTGGCACAGGTTATCTATGTGAAGGACATGTCTACCAAACCGAGAAAAAGAAAAGATAAGGAAGCGAATACATCATACGATGAGCCAAAGCGCCACATAGTTCTTTCAGGAAAAAGGGACATCCTGGGAGTGGACGGCAAGACAGACATGTCTGAAGATTATGAAAAGTTTCATGAAATTCCTCCCTTCAATGTCAAGGCTGACCCAAGCATCCTGATAAACAATGAAGATTATCCATGGTTACGACGCAATAAGCAAATGACACAAGCGAAGAAAAAGTGAAGACTTTCTCCCGCAACTATTATGATGATACCATGCCAACTTTGTAACACACGAACATGCTACCATTGTCCGTTTTGTACATGCACATGCTATGTGGGTGAAATTATGATACCATGCCAACTTTCAACTTTTTCAGAGTTCATTTGAAATGCTTTAATGTCTTATGGTTCGGCCCTCGTAATACCATGACCATTAGTCCCTGGCCCATGCCAACTTTCAACTTTCAACTTTCTAAAACTAATCGCACTAACAGAAAGTTTATAATTTTGCTCCTCGCCCCTGGCCCATGACCATTAGTCCCGGTTTGTGCCACAAACCGGGACTAAAGGGTTGGTCCTCGTTGCGGTCAGAGTTTAGTCCCACCTCGCCAACCGAAGGGGGCTCACACCGGTTTATAAGCCCTTCCCTCTCTGCCTTGTTGAGCTCCTCACAAAGTGAAAATAGATGCCCTAATAGAGAAAAGTTTAACCTAAATTCATAGTGAATTTCTCTGAAATTCATAGAAATTTACTATGAATTTAGGTTGAATTTTCTCTATAAGCGCATCTATTCTCATATTTTTAGTAAGTTAATCACAAACTTGTGATTCACACAAATTTCAAAGAATTCAAATTTTAACTATTCAAATTTGAAAACTAATGGCACTAACAGAAAGTTTATAATTTTTCTAAAACTAATGGCACTAACAGAAAATTTATAATTTTGCTAACCTAAAAGCAAACGGAATTAAAAATTAAAGCAAAAAACAAAAGAAAATAAATAATGCAAAAAACAAATCAAAAAAACAGGAAAAAAACTATTTTTATAGTAAAGTTAATCACAAAATAAAATAAATAAAGCAACAAAGAAAACAAAAAAGAAAAAAAGTGTTTTCAAATTTGAAAACTAATGGCACTAACAGAAAGTTTATAATTTTTCTAAAACTAAAAGCAAAAATAATAAAAAAAGAAAGCAAAAAACAAAAAAAATAATAATGCAGAAAACAAAATAAAAAACTAGAAAAAATAGCAACAATAAGTATTTTGTTGTAAGTAGAAACAAAGTAAAATAAATAAAGCATCAAAGAAAACAAAAAAACAAAATAGTGTTTTCAAATTTGAAAACTAATGGCATTAACAAAAAGTTTATAATTTTTCTAAAACTAAAAGCATAAAGAATTAAAAAATAAAGCAAAAAACAAAAGAAAATAAATAAAGCAACAAAAAAACAAAAAAACAAATGCCACCTACTGGGCCCCCACGGCCTGAATACGACTAGAAACCCATCCAAGGGCCAGGATTCAGGCCCGTAGGAGGCCCAGTAGGCCCACGGGCATAGCAGTGACAATTAGGCCCATAAGCCTGCAATGGAGAGGAGCTCGAGAGGGGTGCGGCAGTGGGGCTTATAAACCACTGCGCACCCCTCTCAACTAGCAAGGTGGGACTAAACTTTCGACGCAGCAGCCACACAAGGCCTTTGGTCTCGGTTGGTGGCACCAGCGGCCTTTGGTCTCGGTTGGTGGCACCAACCGGGACTAATGGGGGGCATTGGTCACGGTTTGTGCCATGAACCGTGACCAATGCTCCGTCTATATAAGCCACACTTGTGAAAATTTTGGTTCAGTTTCTTCGATCCCGCCCCGACAACGCCGCCAGGCTGCCCGTGCTCGCCGTCGCCGCCCCGAGGTCACCGTCGCCGTCACCGCCCGCTCCTCGTCGCCGCCGCCGCCCGCTCCTCGAGCCAGCGCCGCCCCCGAGCCCTTGCCACCCCCGAGCCCTTGCCACCCTCGAGCCCGCTCCGCCCTCGAGCCCGCGCCGCCCCGGAGCTTGCCGTCGTCCCCGAGCCCCCCTCCCCGAGCTCACGCCGCCCCTCGAGCTCGCCGTCGTCCCCAAGCCCGCGCCGCCCCCGACCTCGCCGTCGTCCCCGAGCCCTCCTCCCCGAGCCCGTGCCGCCCTCCTCCTCGAGCCATCCGCCGCCCTCGCCGCCCCCGCCGTCGCCCTCGCCGTCGCCCTCGCCGGTCAACCTCGCTGCTGTGAGCCGCCGCCACCTGTTTATCATTTTTTTCATTTTTTTGTTTGTATATATAATGTATATATGTATGTGGCTATATGTATGTATAGATGTTCATATATGTGTATTATTTTTTTTGTTCAGAGCATTTTTTGTTCATATATGTATTTTTTTGTTTATGTGTATTTTTTTCATAGCATTTTTTTGTTCATATTTTTTTTCATAGCATTATTTCCATGTATATATGTATGTGGCTATGTATGTATAGATGGATAGCATTTTTTTCCATGTATGCATGTCATTGTCGATATACCCCTCCCTGTTAACTTCGACAGGAGGGGGGTCGATATAACCCTCCCCGATAACTTCGACATGAGGGGGGGTCGATATACCCCCTCCCTGATAACTTCGACATGAGGGGGGTCGAGAACTAGTTTAGGGGGTCGAGGGTTGAGAACTAGTTTAGGGGGTCGAGGGAAGAAGGGGAAGAAGAGGGAGAAGAAGAGGGAGAAGAAGAGGAGAGGAAGAAGAGGAGAGGAAGAAGAGGAAGTCTTCTCATATATTCTTTCTTCTCTTCTT
The DNA here is from genome assembly GCF_018294505.1 of Triticum aestivum. Classification (NCBI taxonomy): domain Eukaryota; kingdom Viridiplantae; phylum Streptophyta; class Magnoliopsida; order Poales; family Poaceae; genus Triticum; species Triticum aestivum. Next base: position 615,565,437 of record NC_057812.1, read on the forward strand.
TTTTCTTCTTCTTCCCATATGTATTAGTTTTTTTTATTTAGGTTGTTAATTAGTAGATATTAATTTTGTTCATATATGTATGGATGCATGTGATATGTATGTATGTATGTATGTATGTATGTATGTATCGGGTATGTCGTTGTCGATATAACCCCTACCCGATAACTTCGACATGAGGGGGTCGAGAGGGGGTCTAGGGTCGCCGAGGGGTCGAGGGTCATCGAACATGAGAGGAAGAAGAGGATAAAAAAAGAAGAGGAAGAAGAAAAAAAGAGGAGAAGAAAGAATAGAGGAGTTCTTCTCCTCTATTCTTTCTTCTCCTCTTTTTTTTTTCTTCTTCTTCCTCTTTTTTTTATCGGGAACGAGGGTCGTCGAGGGTCGCCGAGCGGTAGAGGAAACCCTAAATAGCAAGTATCGTCGGTGTGAGATACATGTGGCCGTCGGTGTCGGACACTACATCCACGTCCCACAAGTGACGCGGGCTTCGACGCCCACGTCACTTGTGGGACGTGGATGTAGTGTCCGACACCGACGGCCACATGTATCTCACACCCACGATACTTGCTATTTAGGGTTTCCTCTACCGCTCGGCGACCCTGACCCTCGACGACCCTCGTTTCCGATAAAATAAAGAGGAAGAAGAAGAAAAAAAGAGAGAAGAAGAGAAGAGGAAGAAAAAAAAGAGACCCTGACCCTCGACGACCCTCGTTTCCGATAAAATAAAGAGGAAGAAGAAGAAAAAAAAGAGAAGAAGAAGCTCTTCTTCTTTTTTCTTCTCCTTCCTCTTTATTTTATTGGAAACGAGGGTCGTCGAGGGTCAGGGTCGCCGAGCGGTAGAGGAAACCCTAAATAGAAAGTATCATCGGTGTGAGATACATGTGGCCGTCGGTGTCGGACACTACATCCACGTCCCACAAGTGGCGCGGGCTTCGACGCCCACGTCACTTGTGGGACATGGATGTAGTGTCCAACACTGACGGCCACATGTATCTCACACCCACGATACTTGCTATTTAGGGTTTCCTCTACCGCTCGGTGACCCTCGACGACCCTCGTTCCCGATAAAAAAAAGAGGAAGAAGAAGAAAAAAAGAGGAGAAGAAAGAATAGAGGAGTTCTTACTCCTCTATTCTTTCTTCTCCTCTTTTTTTTCTTCCTCTTCTTTTTTTATCCTTGAAGCGTTGTCGAGGCCACCCCAAACCCTAGAGAAGCAGCGTCGAGGCCATTAATTAATATTAGTTCTACGATTGCCACTAATATATCCATCTGTCATGTTTGAATAATAATTGCCATGTTGTCAATATTTGTAGAAACTATGGACACCGCCCGAGACAAAGTACAAGAAGAGTTGTTGGGGGACATAATCGCACGAGGAAGTGATGCCGTCGTCTTGTTGTTTCTCAACGACACCGATGGTCTGGAAGCAGCTGGCTATGATTATGATGGCTCCGGTGACCTAATGCCGGTGCAAGAAGGAGACCGTGATGACGTCTCCGGTGACCGAACCGAGTCCGGCTAGGTATATATATTAGTTAAGCTTCTGCTGACTAGCTAATTGATGCATTCATTGTTTTGCTATGTACACATATTAATTAAGTCTTTGTTCTTTTTTCTAGCCCTCCGGATCGAGCACAACTTCGGTAAAGAGACGAGGCCCGAAGAAAAAGTTGAGCTCGGATGAAAAGTTTGAGATCATAGCAATCGCGCCCGACGGCCAACCGATTGAACCCCTCTGGACAAAGAGCGCATTTGTTGCTCAGTGCAGGGTTTTGGTTAGGGACAAGATCCCGATCAGCATCCAACAATGGTTAAAGCCGGCTACAGAAGACCCTGAGGTGTCTTATGTCAATGATATGGAGAAAAATGATCTTTGGACTGAGCTGAAGTCAAATTTCACCCTACCGCCAGAGGATGATCCAGAGAAGCCAGTTAAAGAGCAATTAATCAAGTCTTTTGCTCTTAAGAGGATGACAGAACTATTCAGGAGGTGCAAGAAAGAGCTGAATAAGTTTGTCGAAAATAAAGAGACACCAGAATTCAAGGGCAGATATGAGAAGATCAAAGATGACTGGCCCACATTTGTGGCCCACAAGACATCGGAAAAGAGTAAGAAGATGTCGGTGACAAACAAGCAAAATGCTGCGAAGAAGAAGCATCACCATCGCACGGGGTCAGGTGGCTACCTCGTAGCCCGGCCTAAGTGGGCCAAGACTGAGAATGATCTGGTTGATAAAGGGATCGAACCAGAGACAATTAACTGGCCAGACCATTGCCGGACTTGGTTCTTCGGTGCTGGCGGAACCTTGGACCCTGTAACAGGGAAGTGCATTTGGACGAATGATCAAATGGACTTACCAGCCAGGAAGCTTCAACAGTATATCGAAGCAGCACAGCAAGGGACGTTCTTTCCAGATAGAGAGAACGACGAGCTCACAATGGCCCTCGGGAATCCTGACCACCCTGGACGGACACGAGGCACGCCAGGCTCCATTCCGTGGAAGGTTGGGTTTCCGGACGCAGGCAGTTACAAATCCCAGGAGAGGTGGAAAAATTTGCAGCAGATCCAAATGCACGCGCTACAAGCAAGGTACAAGCGATGGAGGAACGAGAAGCAAATCGCAGCAAACGTACTGCCGAAGCTTCCCCCGAAGCTACCCCGCCATCTCAGTGGAGAAGCAGCGTGGCTTCCACCGAGTTGCTTCAGCCAGAGCATGCCTTGACGGCTCCTGCCAGCTATCCCATGGATGCTATCACAGAGTCTCAAAATTGCCACCTTATGACGCAATGGATGAATTTGAAGGTCAAGGCGGTTGTTGGCTCTGTTTATCCTACTAAACCCGGCGCAACTTTTCACTGCCGGCCGATTCCAGAAGGATATGCTAGGGTGATGGTGGATGAAATAACGGAGGGATTTGAGGACCTCCAGCTTGACCACCCTACCGGTGAAGGGGAGACTAGGCTGGGGTCTGCTTTGAAGACTCCATGCCTATGGCGGAAGGAGCTCATCAACCTTCCGAACTGGACGCCTCCGCCTCCTCCTCCTCCTCTGCCAAGTCAGGGCACTCCGCCTCCTCCACCGCCTCCTCCTCCGGCGAGTCAGGGCACCCCGCCTCCTCCACCGCCTCCTCCTCCAGCGAGTGATGATCAGGGCACTCGACCGGCTCCTTCTCCGGCGCATGGCGGCACTCCACCTCCTTCTCCGCCTGCGCCGACGCGCCCGAGCAGCCAGCCTCCTCCTTCTCCGCCTCGTCAGCAAGGGTGGAAGAGACCTGCCGCCGCTTCGGCTGCTCCGGCGCGTCGTAGTCCTTCTCCTCCGCCTCGTAAGCAAGTAAAGAAGACAACCGCTCCGTCTCCTCTGCCGGCGTCTAGCAGTACAGCCAGAGGCGGGAGGAAATACAGATTCGGTCCTTCTCTGAAGACTCCAGAGAAGTTACAATACGAGAGGACCCCGGAGGAGAACGCCGAGATCGCATGAGCAGAAGTGAGGAACTACTTTGAAGGGGTGAAAGCAAAGAAACATCCACCTCCAGAGGAGAAGGTAGATCCGGTGAAAGTGAAGCGCACTCTGGCTGCCCTGACAAAACCACCCAAGTCTCTGCCGAAAGGAAACTATGAGCGCATTATTGGAAAGGAATTTGCCGAAGCGGAGCGGTCGGGAAGTACTGTCAGTGATCAAAGGCTGAAAGAACGACGAGCTGGGAAACAAATTGCCCAGCTCGGCGAACAAGCGAAGCAATCGTGCCCCCCGCTCAATGTGCCAAGCGACAACGTCGCTAATGATCTGAGGATGGTGCCCGGTTATAGCAATCTTGGCAATTACCTGCCCGACGATGTACATTATGATTTCATGGAGGTGCAGATACAAAGATATGAGTACGGGAAGCCTCTCGTCAAAGATGAAAGATCTGTATCAACGATGATGCGAAGATTGCATGATTGGTACTTGAAAATCTGCAGAGACTCTGGGGGGAGGAGTACTTTGTATGTGAAAGTTAAAAAGGAGCATGACCTCATTGGAATTGAACTGTTGCCTGTTCCATTTGAGGAGTTCTTTCAGTTTTTCAATCAATTGGACCTCGATAAAACAACGGTCACCTGCTACTGTCTGTAAGTAGTACTACTTCTGTCATTAAGTCTCTCTATATAGCTCAGCTCTTTCATTGCATGTATTTATAATCATCCTCACTATATTATGCAGATTGAAGATCGCCGAATTGAAGAAAAGACAAGTCGGTGATATTGGGTTCATTAACACATATCTCATAGATGCAACTCAGGTTAAATTTCATGCCGCAGCTACCGAGGCCAACTTGCTACGATCGTTGGTAATAAATGAAAACAAAGATATAATACTCTTCCCTTACAACTTCAAGTGAGTGTTACTGTCTTGTGCATATTCAGTTTCCCTTATATATTAGTCAAGGTTATAGTAATGTAATTGATGAGTTATGCATGCGTGTGCAGTTACCACTATATTCTCCTAGAGATTAAGCTTGAGCAGGGACTAGTAACCGTCCTAGACTCAAGACGAAAAGATCCCCAGGACTATGCGGACATGACTCAAATGCTCGAGAAGTAAGTTAAATCGATCATTATCCACCATATCAGCAACTTTGTTCATTTCCTGATATATCAAGTAATTGTTTTCTTTGTCTGGCAGGGTTTGGAAAAAATTCTCCAAAAAAGCTCCAGGACTCCTGAAGAAGCTGTAATTTAGACACCCGAAAGTAAGTACTATAGTAGCATGTTCCGCGCATCTCCTATTGATTTGGCATTCTTGCTTATCAGTTTGATTGACCTCTATTTCTTGTAAAGTGGTTGTGGCAGGAACAAGGGAATGATTTTTGTGGATACTACGTTTGCGAGTCCATCCGCCACACGACCTGTGAGCGGGGCTACTCTCGGTGTCAAAACCGGCAGATCTCGGGTAGGGGGTCCCGAACTGTGCGTCTAGGCCGGATGGTAACAAGAGACTGGGGACACTTTGTTTTACCTAGGTTCGGGCCCTCTCGATGGAGGTAAAACTCTACTCCTGCTTGATTAATATTGATGATATGGGTAGTACAAGAGTAGATCTACCACGAGATCAAGGAGGCTAAACCCTAGAAGCTAGCCTATGGTATGATTGTTGTGTACGGAGTTGATTCTGTCCTACGGACTACAACCCTCCGGTTTATATAGACACCGGATAGGGTTAGGGTTACATAGAGTCGGTTACAATGGTAGGAGATCTTGAATATCCGCATCGCCAAGCTTGCCTTCCATGCCAAGGAAAGTCCAGGAGTCCGGCTGAAGGTATAGTCCGGCTATCCGAACACCCCCTAATCTAGGACTCCCTCAGTAGCCCCTGAACCAGGCTTCAATGACGACGAGTCCGGCGCGCAAAATTGTCTTCGACATTGCAAGGCGGGTTCCTCCTCCAAGTCCTTCATAGAAGATTGTAATCACCAAGAGTAGTGTCCGGCTCTGCAAAATAATCTTCCACATATTGCCATAGAGAGAATAATATTAACACAAATCAAATCTGCTGACGTATTCCGCAGTGCGCCAACACACTACAGCCAAGTCCTTCGAATCGTTTTTACTTTTTCACCTCAGCATGTTTTGCGAGGCGGTTTCCTTGGCACGTCTTGTCAAAGCAGAGATCGTGTACCCCCCTTTTACGGGATTCTCATCAATACGGACGTGGGTAACCCAACCGCGCCACTTATCACGGCGCTTGGGAGGCAAGCGAGTTTCACTAGGCTGGTGGGGACGCACAAACGCGTCCACCTATATAAGGGGACAAGGATACACCTCTTTACCTACGCCTTCTTCCTCCTTTGCCTACCCATCTCCTGCGCACCCGAGCTCCAGCGCCCTAGCCCGCACCTCCCACCTCAACCTTCTCCAGCAATGTCCGGAGCGGGAGGCAAGTGGATGGTCTCCTCCGTCATGGAGGGTAAAGTAAAAAAGCTAAGGAAGGCCGGATACCTATCCAAGGACATCGCGCACCGGCTTCCCGAAGAGGGACAGCTTATCCCCACCCCAAGGCCCCATGAGAGGGTCATGTTTCTCCCCCACTTCCTCCACGGACTGGGTTTTCACTCCACCCATTTGTCCGGGGGCTCATGTTCTACTATGGCCTGGATTTCCACGATCTGGCTCTGAACTTCATTCTCAACATCTCGGCGTTTATCATCGTGTGCGAGGCCTTTCTCCGCGTCCGCCCCATTTCGACCTCTGGCTCAAGACCTTCAACGTCAAGCCCAAGGTGGTGCGCGGCAGCCAAGCGGAGTGCGGAGGCGCTATGGCGGGTAAGATGGCCAACGTCCTATGGTTCGAGGGCTCTTTCGTGGAGACCCTAAAGGGATGGCAAGGCGGGTGGTTTTATTTCACCGAGCCACGCGATCCGGAATGGACCGCAGCCCCCGAGTTCCGATCCGGACCCCCCATGCGGCTTATGTCCTGGAAAGAGACGGGCCTATCGTGGGGTGACGAAAAAGAGGTGACCGGATTGCAAACATGCATCCAGTCCCTGGTGAACAAGCCAGTCCGGCTTGTTAATATAATCCAGGTTATGCTCATCCGCCGGATCCTCCCGTGCCAACAACGGGATTTTAATCTGTGGGAGTTCGACCCGGCGCAGCACCAAACCCTCAACAGGCTCTTCGACATGACGTATGAAGACGCCTGGAAGGTGCTATTCAAGGGCGCCGAGGCTCCCGCATCTGCTTCCGAGGACCGCGGATACAGCTCGCAGCGTCACGCTAGCAAGGTATGCCATCTACACCCTTCACAGGATGTTAAGCCTTTTTTCATAGTTTGACACTATGCGGGATCTGAACTCCCCTTCCTTTGACAGGCTTGGCGGGCAATAGCCGAGCCGATTAACTGTCTGGCTCCCCTGCCCGAAGATCCAGCCCCAACTTTGCTGGTGAAGCTGCTGGCCCCGGCACCTTATGTGGTGCCGGAGAAGAAGGCCAAGAAGAAGAAGACCACGGGGACTCGAAAGAGTGCCCGCAACGTGGTGGTGTCGGACTCATCATCTGACGAGTCCAAGGCGCCCTCCTCCCGCGAGAACGAGGAGGAGGAAGAAGAAAACTCTCCCTCTCCAGTGGAGGAAGGAGAGAAGAGGAAGGCCGCCCCAACGGGGGAGGCCGAGGGGTCTAGGAAAAGGAAGACCCCTCCGCCGGACTACGCCCCTGACACCGAAGAGGGCGAAGAGGAGTGGCCGGACAGGGCCAAGCGTCCGGCGAAATCGTAAGTTCGGGTATCAGAGTAACTCATGATGTTCCTTTATTGCGCAGCTTTCCCTAATGTTGAATGTAATCATGCAGCCCGCCCCGGGCCGCACTCAACGAGTCGTCGAGCGGCTCCCTGGATTCATCGGACGTGAACTCTGTTCCGCCCGCTGTCTCCCCCTGCACTGCGGATGACGCCAAAGTGGCGTCGCAACGAGCTCCGGGGCAGGAGGAGGTGGTCCTGGAGGAGCCGCAAGGCGACCTCCCGGACCCCAGGAGCGAAGGGGACAAGACCCCTCAGGGCTCCATGTCCGGCTTTAAGCCGGACACCGTGCCGGAATCTTTAACAATTCCGGACCGCGGCAGGCGAACTCCTTCCAAAAGGAGCAAGCCTTCTGAGCCGGCAGCCTCCGTCCAACCGGAGGCGCCGGACAATCTGCTGGAGGTGCTTGAAGGCGCCTCCATCGACGAGGAGCGCCGTACTATTATGAGTACGGTGATCCAGAAGGTTCAGTCCACCAAGAGCGGGCTGAGTGAAGCTTGCGCTAGCCTCCTAACAGGCTTCGAGGTAAGTAAAAATATGTAAAAATATTACCGTATAGATAGTAGCCCCTGATGCTCTGTTTGGCGTTCGGAAAGAAAAGCCGAATAGAGGATCTATTAAATTTCGCAGGAGTCAGGTCAATATGCATATGCAGGCTTCGCTGCTAGCCACCGCCGCACCGACTGCGGAGGTGGATGCCCTGAAACAGGGACTCGAGCGGTCCGAGAAAGAGCTCGGCTGGCCAAGCAGCAGCTCGAGGAGAAAGAAGGTAAGAATACCTTATAAAAATGTGCCTATAGAGAGGCGTGATTGCTAAAAAATAACATGATTGAACTGCTTATTGTAGGGGCCACGACTGAGGTGGCGACCCTCAAGCAGGCGCTGTCCGAGGCCGAAAAGAAAACGGCCGCGGAGTGCACCGAGCGAGAAAAACTTGGGTCTCAGGTCGGCGAGATGCAGCAAGAGCTTCAGGCTCTCATGAAAAAAACATGAGAGTTTGGAGCTTGAGGCGAAGACCCAAGCGTCCGAGCTCGCGACGGCCCTTGAGACTACCAAGTCTGCCAAGGCCGAAGCCCAAAAGGCCCTCCGAGAGTTGGAGGATGTGAAAAAGATAGCAGCGGGTAAGGCATTATTTATGCAAAGCAAAAATATAAAAGTAAACTACTTGTTACTTACCCGAATCCGGACTTCTCCAGGGGCATTCGCAGATCTTCCCCGCAGCGTATCCGATGCCGCCGCATTCTACCGAGCTGAAGAGGGAAACTCGACGGAGAAGGTGTTCTGGTCTCAGTATGCTGAGGCCGGACACCCTGTGCCCTTGAGCGACCAGCTGAAACAGCTAGTCGAACTCCACAAGGCGGCCGAACAAGCTACGAAGGGCTTCATAGTTCGGCTGTGGCCCGAAGAGGCCCTGCCTGGGAGCTACTTTGAGCTGGTGCGGCGGCTGGTGGAGGCCTGTCCAAGGCTCGAGGTCATCAAGCGCTCTATCTGCATCGAAGGTGCCCGTAGGTCCCTTGCCCGTGTAAAGGTGCACTGGGGTAAGCTAGACGGTGAGAAGCTTGTGACGGACGGGCCGCCGCCGGGGAAGGAGCATCACAAGCCAGAGAACTACGATAAGGATGTTCTTGCGGGTGCCCGCCTTGTGGCGGATGAGTGCACCAAGGATGGAATTTTTGAATGAATTCGCCCGTGTTTATCCTGTGCGCTGAAAACTTGTTCATATGCGCTAAGCAATGCTTATTGAATTTAAAATATTATTTTCTGTCCGACCGTTTATCAAAAATTGAGAGATGGCCAGTCGTCGGCTTCTGCCCCCATGCCACTAGTGCTGGGGTGTTCGGTGATAAACCTGAGCGCTCTTTTTCCCATGGTTGGGTCCTTCGAGGGAGGCGCTCAGCACGACGAACCAGGCAATCGGACTATAATGCTTGAACACTCTCACTTAGCCATAGAACTTTATAATTTTAAATTTTGGCGAAGCCCCTAGTTCGGAAGACCGAGTTCGGGGCGCTATCCACGCCTTGGCTGGGGTTATCCAGCTCCTCGCTCGAAGCGGCATAAGCCTTTAGGGACTCGAAAAACCTCTCGAACAGCGACCAGTCCCTCGCCTCATCATGACAGTCAGTTTTAGCTTTCTCCACTGAGGTGCTTAACCCAGCTCAATCGGGGCACAATCGCAGTGGTTCTCCTAGTGCTACCTTAGCCGATATAGCGGAACGTAAGGCACCAAAACATAGGAGCCGGGCAAACCCAACTATTGACCCAAATCATGATTCGGAGCCGATGCATATAGTGCTATAAGTTCGGGGTGCCGCACTTGTGAAAGTGTACGGACTTCTCACACCATATTAAAGGGTACTGAAGCCCCTGGCGTACTTTGCCGTACCACCATGTACGGGTGCGACATGTCATTAATGAACATATATATGAAAAGAGTAATGCAAAAAAATAGACAAAAAGCTAAGCATTATTTATGGAGAGGCTATTTATCAAAGCCAAACGATACAAATGGTGCGGTAAGCAAAAGATATTGGACTATTCAGTATGTCTTGACTAGGGGCAGGCCGCGGAATTATATATAAAGTAGGTATACCACTCGTAACAGAGACCACCTGAGAGTTCCATAATGTGGCATGGCTTATCTGCCTCCCTGGATCTTGCATCGTTTGTGCGGCAATCGAATTGCCGAACAGGTCGTCCGAAGTATGGAGTCCTGAAAGTAAGAAAAAAAAGAATCCGACAGCCCCTGGTACATTTTAAGCCGTATTTTGGGCGTGCCGTTATTATGCCCCTTCCCCTGTGCCCATGGTATTTCAAGGGCGTAGTTATGCACGCGAGGTACTGGTTTCGCTAGGTCGCAAAAGCTGGGGTTGGGGCCATATTGCTACGCTTGCTCAGAGTGTGCCAGGCGGTCCTGCTGTAGGTTACTCCAGGCGCGCTTGGCAGTGCCTGGCTTTTTAGTGGCCGGACTGGAGAATTGCCTAAGAAGACTACTTGGTACCTCCGCTGCGAGAGCCGCCGTATGCTCCTCCGTACGGAGGTAGCGTTCGGTGTTTCCGTTGACCGTGATCACTCCTCGAGGGCCTGGCATCTTGAGTTTGAGATATGCGTAGTGTGGCACCACATTGAATTTTGCGAATGCGGTTCGTCCGAGCAGGGCGTGATAGCCACTGTGAAACGGCACTATATCGAAGATTAACTCTTCGCTTCGGATATTATCCGGGGATCCGAAGACCACGTCAAGTGTTACTGAGCCTGTACAGTTGGCTTCTACACCTGGTATGACGCCTTTAAAGGTCGTTCTTGTGGGTTTGATCCTTGAAGGATCTATGCCCATTTTCCGCACTATGTCCTGATAAAGCAGGTTCAGGCTATTGCCGCCGTCCATGAGGACTCTTGTGAGGTGAAATCCATCGATGATTGGGTCGAGAACCAATGCGGCGAAGCCGCCATGACGGATGCTAGTGGGATGGTCCCTCCGAACAAAAGTGATCGGGCAGGAGGACCATGGGTTGAACTTTGGGGCGACTGGCTCCATCGCGTATACGTCCCATAGTGCACGCTTCCGCTCCCGCTTGGGAATGTGGGTTGCGTATATCATGTTCACCATCCGCACTTGTGGGGGAAAGCCCTTCTGTCCATTGTTGTTCGACGGCTTGGGCTCCTCGTCATCGCTATGCAGCCCCTTGTCTCTGTTTTCGGCTCTTAACTTGCCTGCCTGCTTGAACACCCAACAATCCCTGTTGGTGTGATTGGCTGGCTTTTTGGGGGTGCCATGTATCTGGCACAAGCGATCGAGTATTCAGTCCAAACTGGACGGGCCCTGAGTATTCTTTTTGAATGGCTTTTCCGCTGACCGGATTTATAGCCTCTGAATCCGGCATTGATTGCCGTGTCTTCATCGCTGTCGTTGTTAATGCGGCGTTTTTGGTTGTTCCGACTTGTCCTGCCACTTTTGTCCTTGGTGTCCGAATTACCAGGGTTCTTTGATAAGTTGTTACTGCGAGCTAGCCAGCTGTCTTCACCCGCGCAAAAGTGGGTCATGAGTGTCGTGAGGGCTGCCATGGATTTCGGCTTTTCCTGTCCCAGGTGCCGGGCAAGCCACTCGTCACGGATGTTATGCTTGAAGGCTGCTAGGGCCTCTGCGTCCGGACAGTCGACTATCTGGTTTTTCTTTGTTAGGAACCGTGTCCAGAATTGTCTGGCTGATTCTTCTGGCTGCTTAATTATGTGGCTTAAGTCGTCGGCATCTGGCGGTCGTACGTAAGTGCCCTGGAAGTTGTCGAGGAATGCGGCTTCCAGGTCCTCCCAAGAACTGATTGAGTCTGCTGGCAAGCTGTTAAGCCAATGTCGGGCCGGTCCTTTAAGTTTGAAAGGGAGGTACTTGATGGCGTGTAGATCATCGCCGCGCGCCATGTGGATGTGAAGGAGATAATCCTCAATCCATACCGCCGGGTCTGTGGTGCCATCATATGATTCGATGTTTACGGGTTTAAAGCCCTCTGGGATTTTATGATCCATTACTTCATTCGTGAAGCATAGCGGGTGTGCGGCGCCTCTGTACTGGGCTATATCACGACATAACTCGGAAGAGCTATGTCTGTTGTGTTCAGCCCGGCCGGATTTGTTGTATCCGGCGTGAAGATCATTGCCACATGCCGTAGGGCGCCTGCGCGATCCGTAGATCGATCGTGTCTATCTTGCCTTGTCCTCCAGTATGTCTTCCAGGTCGGGCGCATTTTCCCGTGCCTTAGTTGTGCGGCGTCGGGGCATGGCTTGGGTGGAGGGCTGAGAGGCCTCTCTGTCGCGGCCACGAGGTGGCCGGTCAGCCATGTCATGCACAGGTGATGTAGGTGCTTCCTGCTCTGATCGGGGTAGCGGCCTGCGCTTCGGGTAACTCTTGGAGGGGCGTTCGAGTTCATACTCTTCGGCCGCAAGGACTTCAGTCCATCTGTCAGCTAGCAAATCTTGGGCAACTTTAAGCTGTTGCTGCTTTTTCTTGAGGCTTCTTGCCGTGGCTAAAAGCCTGCGTCTAAAACGCTCTTGTTCGGCGGGGTCTGATGGTATGATGAATTCATCGTCATCGAGGCTTGCCTCGTCTTCGGAGGGAGGCATATAGTTATCATCCTCGACCTCTCGGTCTGCCGCTCTCTCATGAGGGCTGGCTTCTCCATCTTCCTGTGCCGAATCTTGCTGGGGTGGGTGTTCTTCGGCGCTATCCGGGGTAGTATTATCTCCCGTGCCGGAATCACCGTTTTTGCTTTGGCGGGATTTAGAGCGGCGCCGCTGACGTCGGCGCTTTGGCTGTTTCTTGGGAGCGTCATCCCCCATTGTTCCGTCGCCATCTCCGTCTTTTGGAGTATCCACCATGTATATGTCATATGACGAGGTGGCGTTCCAGCGCCCTACAGGTGCTGGTTCCTGTTCGTCTCCTATATCGTCGTCCATGCCATCGATGTCTTCGGAGCCGAAGTCAAGTATGTCGGTTAAATCATCGACAGTGGCTACAAAGTGGGTGGTGGGTGGGTTTGTAATTTCCTCACCGTCCGTATCCCACCCTTGCTGACCGTATTTCGGCCAGGGCTCTCCTGATAAAGAGAGAGACTTAAGAGAATTCAGGATGTCGCCAAAAGGCGAATGAAGAAAGATGTCTGCGGTGGTGAACTCCATTACCGGCGCCCAATCGGATTCGATTGGCAGGGGTGTGGGGGGCTCAGAGTTCGGAGAGGAATCCGGCTCCTCGGAGTCACGGGCCACATGGAGTGTGGGGCTGGAGTTCGGCTCGATCGCCTCTGAGATCGCAGCCCCTGAGGCAGCGTCCAACCGCTGATCCTCGATCGGCGCAGTAGGTTCGGAATCAATGGTCGAAACCGATGCGTGTGCGGCCTCCACGGCGCTGTTCGGCAGCAGAGCTATATCATGTCCGTCGAGACAGTGCGGCACGCTTGGCTGTGGCTCGAATCCGTCAAAGATCAAGTCCCCGCGGATGTCAGCAGTGTAGTTTAGGCTTCCAAACCTGACCTGATGGCCAGGGGCGTAGCTTTCGATCTGCTCAAGGTGGCCAAGCGAATTGGCCCGCAGTGCGAAGCCGCCGAAGACGAAGATCTGTCCGGGGAGAAAAGTCTCACCCTGGACCGCATCGTTGTTGAAGATCGAAGGAGCCATCAGGCCTAAAGGCGACGACACAGAGGAACTCTCAATGAAAGCACCAATGTTAGTGTCAAAACCGGCAGATCTCGGGTAGGGGGTCCCGAACTGTGCGTCTAGGCCGGATGGTAACAGGAGACTGGGGACACTTTGTTTTACCCAGGTTCGGGCCCTCTCGATGGAGGTAAAACCCTACTCCTTCTTGATTAATATTGATGATATGGGTATTACAAGAGTAGATCTACCACGAGATCAAGGAGGCTAAACCCTAGAAGCTAGCCTATGGTATGATTGTTGTGTACGGAGTTGATTCTATTCTACGTACTACAACCCTCCGGTTTATATAGACACCGGATAGGGTTAGGGTTACATAGAGTCGGTTACAATGGTAGGAGATCTTGAATATCCGCATCGCCAAGCTTGCCTTCCACGCCAAGGAAAGTCCCATCCGGACACGGGACGAAGTCTTCAATCTTGTATCTTCATAGTCCAGGAGTCCGGCTGAAGGTATAGTCCGGCTATCCGAACACCCCCTAATCCAGGACTCCCTCAGCTACACTGACGAACAATATGAAGTACGTAAATAACAACATTCACAATTTTATTTTATTACCATCATTTGTGTTGAGTTTCATTCATTCATATATATATGTATTGACCCCCTTCTTCAAATTAGATGTTTCGGAAGCGGGATGAACTCCTAGCACTAGCTCGCATGCGAGCAATTCAAGAGGAATTGGCAGCATTATTTCTTGACCATGTGATCGCTGAAGACGGAGAATACTATGTGGACCATGAGTCCGTATGATTATATTTGTAAGAGATAATTATTGTATATATGTAGCCGGTAGTGTCAGATAGATATACGAGAACTTGTTGTTCGACCAATCTCTCGGAGAAGGAGAGGTGGTCGATATCACTTCTCTCTGTATGCATATATGTTCATGACGATCTTCTGTCCTCTCTATACGTATGTATAGTACGTAGCGTCGACCAAGCATGGACATAAGAGAGGACACTTCCCTCTATTAATTATAGCTAGCTAACACAATATATGAAACACCTAAATTAACCCCCCAAAACCCCCAACCCCCCCCCCCTTTCAAAAAAAAACAAAAACCCCAGCCACAGAAATGCTGACGTTGAAGGAAATATGCCCTAGAGGCAATAATAAAGTTATTATTTCCTTATATCATGATAAATGTTTATTATTCATGCTAGAATTGTATTAACCGGAAACATAATACATGTGTGAATACATAGACAAACTTAGTGTCACTAGTATGCCTCTACTTGACTAGCTCGTTAATCAAGGATGGTTATGTTTCCTAACAATGAACAAAAGAGTTGTTATTTGATTAACGGGATCACATCATTAGGTGAATGATCTGATTGACATGACCCATTCCATTAGCTTAGCACCTGATCGTTTAGTATGTTGCTATTGCTTTCTTCATGACTTATACATGTTCCTATGACTATGAGATTATGCAACTCCCGTTTGCCGGAGGAACACTTTGTGTGCTACCAAACGTCACAACGTAAATGGGTGATTACAAAGGAGCTCTACAGGTGTCTCCAAAGGTAGATGTTGGGTTAGCGTATTTCGAGATTAGGATTTGTCACTCCGATTGTCGGAGAGGTATCTCTGGGCCCTCTCGGTAATGCACATCACATAAGCCTTGCAAGCGTTGCAACTAATGAGTTAGTTGCGAGATGATGTATTACAGAACGAGTAAAGAGACTTGCCGGTAACGAGATTGAACTAGGTATTGGATACCGACGATCGAATCTCGGGCAAGTAACATACCGATGACAAAGGGAACAACGTATGTTGTTATGCGGTCTGACCGATAAAGATCTTCGTAGAATATGTAGGAGCCAATATGGGCATCCAGGTCCCGCTGTTGGTTATTGACCGGAGATTTGTCTTAGTCATGTCTACATTGTTCTCGAACCGTAGGGTCCACACGCTTAATGTTACGATGACAGTTATTATGAGTTTATGCATTTTGATGTACCGAAGTTAGTTCGGAGTCCCGGATGTGATCACGGACATGACGAGGAGTCTCGAAATGGTCGAGACATAACGATTGATATATTGGATGACTATATTCGGACACCGGAAGGGTTCCGGAGAAGTATCAGATAAAACCGGAGCACCGGGGGGTTACCGGAACCCCCCGGGGGTTAATGGGCCTCATGGGCCTAATGTGGAGAAGAGGAAGGGGCTGCCAGGGCAGGCCGCGTGCCCCCTCTCCCCCTAGTCCGAATTGGACAAGGAGGGAGGGGCGGCACCGCCCTTTCCTATTCTCCCTCCACCTCTCCTAGTTGGACAAGGAACGGGAGGGGAGTCCTACTCCCGGTAGGAGTAGGACTCCTCCTGCGCGCCACCATAGGGCCGACCGCACCCCCCCTTGGATCCTTTATATACGGGGGCAAGGGGGCACCTCTAGACACACAAGTTGATCCACGTGATCGTTCCTTAGCCGTGTGCGGTGCCCCCTGCCACCATATTGCATCTCGATCATAACGTTGTAGTGCTTAGGCGAAGCCCTGCGTCGGTAGAACATCATCATCGTCACCACGCCGTTGTGCTGACGGAACTCATCCCCGAAGCTTTGCTGGATCGGAGCCCGGGGAGCGTCATCGAGCTGTACGTGTGCTAAGAACTCGGAGGTGCCGGAGTAACGGTGCTTGGATCGGTCGGATCGGGAAGACGTACGACTACTTCCTCTATGTTGCATCAACGCTTCCGTTGCGGTCTACAAAGGGTACGTAGACAACACTCTCCCCTCTCGTTGCTATGCATCACCATGATCTTGCGTGTGCGTAGGAAATTTTTTGAAATTACTGCGTTCCCCAACAGTGGCATCCGAGCCTAGGTTTTATAGTTTGATGTTATATGCACGAGTAGAACACAAGTGAGTTGTGGGCGATATAAGTCATACTGCCTACCAGCATGTCATACTTTGGTTCGGCGGTATTGTTGGATGAAGCGGCCCGGACCGACATTACGCGTACGCTTACGCGAGACCGGTTCTCCCAACGTGCTTTGCACATAGGTGGCTTACGGGTGACTGTTTCTCCAACTTTAGTTGAACCAAGTGTGGCTACACCCGGTCCTTGCGAAGGTTAAAACGGCATCAACTTGACAAACTATCGTTGTGGTTTTGATGCGTAGGTGAGATCGGTTCTTGCTTAAGCCCGTAGCAGCCACGTAAAACTTGCAACAACAAAGTAGAGGACGTCTAAATTGTTTTTGCAGGGCATGTTGTGATGTGATATGGTCAAGACGTGATGCTAAATTTTATTGTATGAGATGATCATGTTTTGTAACCGAGTTATCGGCAACTGGCAGGAGCCATATGGTTGTCGCTTTATTGTATGCAATGCAATCGCGATCTAATGCTTTACTTTATCACTAAGCGGTAGCGATAGTCGTGGAAGCATAAGATTGGCGAGACGACAACGATGCTACGATGGAGATCAAGGTGTCGCGCCGGTGACGATGGTGATCATGACGGTGCTTCGGAGATGGAGATCACAGGCACAAGATGATGATGGCCATATCATATCACTTATATTGATTGCATGTGATTTTATCTTTTATGCATCTTATCTTGCTTTGATTGACGGTAGCATTATAAGATGATCTCTCACTAAATTATCAAGAAGTGTTCTCCCTGAGTATGCACCGTTGCGAAAGTTCTTCCTGCTGAGACACCACGTGATGATCGGGTGTGATAGGCTCTACGTTCAAATACAACGGGTGCAAAACAGTTGCACACGCGGAATACTCAGGTTATACTTGACGAGCCAAGCATATACAGATATGGCCTCGGAACACAGAGACCGAAAGGTTGAGCGTGAATCATATAGTAGATATGATCAACATAATGATGTTCACCAATGAAACTACTCCATCTCACGTGATGATCGGACATGGTTTAGTTGATTTGGATCACGTGATCACTTAGAGGATTAGAGGGATGTCTATCTAAGTGGGAGTTCTTAAGTAATTTGATTAATTGAACTTAAATTTATCATGAACTTAGTACCTGGTAGTGTCTTGCTTGTTTATGTTTGATTGTAGATAGATGGCTCGTGCTGTTGTTCCGTTGAATTTTAATGCATTCCTTGAGAAAGCAAAGTTGAAAGATGATGGTAGCAATTACACGGACTGGGTCCGTAACTTGAGGATTATCCTCATTGCTGCACAGAAGATTATGTCCTGGAAGCACCGCTGGGTGCCAGGCCTGCTGCTGGAGCAACACCAGATGTTATGAACGTCTGGCAGAGCAAAGATGATGACTACTCGATAGTTCAGTGTGCCATGCTTTACGGCTTAGAATCGGGACTTCAACGACGTTTTGAACGTCATGGAGCATATGAGATGTTCCAGGAGTTGAAGTTAATATTTCAAGCAAATGCCCGGATTGAGAGATATGAAGTCTCCAATAAGTTCTATAGCTGCAAGATGGAGGAGAACAGTTCTGTTAGTGAGCATATACTCAAAATGTCTGGGTATAATAATCACTTGATTCAATTGGGAGTTAATCTTCCAGATGATTGTGTCATTGACAGAATTCTCTAATCACTGCCACCAAGCTACAAGAGCTTCATGATGAACTATAATATGCAAGGGATGAATAAGACTATTCCTGAGCTCTTCGCAATGCTAAAGGCTGCGAAGGTAGAAATCAAGAAGGAGCATCAAGTGTTGATGGTTAACAAGACCACTAGTTTCAAGAAAAAGGGCAATGGAAAGAAGAAGGGGAACTTCAAGAAGAACGGCAAGCAAGTTGCTGCTCAAGAGAAGAAACCCAAGTCTGGACCTAAGCCTGAAACTGAGTGCTTCTACTGTAAGCAGACTGGTCACTGGAAGCGGAACTGCCCCAAGTATTTGGCGGATAAGAAGGATGGCAAGGTGAACAAAGGTATATGTGATATACATGTTATTGATGTGTACCTTACTAATGCTCGCAGTAGCACCTGGGTATTTGATACTGGTTCTGTTGCTTATATTTGCAACTCGAAACAGGGACTACGGATTAAGCGAAGATTGGCTAAGGATGAGGTGACGATGCATGTGGGAAACGGTTCCAAAGTCGATGTGATCGCGGTTGGCACGCTACCTCTACATCTACCTTCGGGATTAGTATTAGACCTAAATAATTGTTATTTGGCGCCAGCGTTGAGCATGAACATTATATTTGGATCTTGTTTAATGCGAGACGGTTATTCATTTAAATCAGAGAATAATGGTTGTTCTATTTATATGAGTAATATCTTTTATGGTCATGCACCCTTGAAGAGTGGTCTATTCTTATTGAATCTCGATAGTAGTTATACACATATTCATAATGTTGAAGCCAAAAGATGCAGAGTTGATAATGATGGTGCAACTTATTTGTGGCACTACCGTTTAGGTCATATCGGTGTAAAGCGCATGAAGAAACTCCATACTGATAGACTTTTGGAACCACTTGATTATGAATCACTTGGTACTTGCGAACCGTGCCTCATGGGCAAGATGACTAAAACACCGTTCTCCGGTACTATGGAGAGAGCAACAGATTTGTTGGAGATCATACATACTGATGTATGTGCTCCGATGAATATTAAGGCTCGTGGCGGATATCGTTATTTTCTCACCTTCACAGATGACTTAAGCAGATATGGGTATATCTACTTAATGAAACATAAGTCTGAAACATTTGAAAAGTTCAAAGAATTTCAGAGTGAAGTTGAAAATCATCGTAACAAGAAAATAAAGTTTCTACGATCTGATCGTGGAGGAGAATATTTGAGTTACAAGTTTGGTGTACATTTGAAAAATTGTGGAATAGTTTCGCAACTCACGCCACCCGGAACACCACAACGTAATGGTGTGTCCGAACGTCGTAATCGTACTTTACTAGATATGGTGCGATCTATGATGTCTCTTACTGATTTACCGCTATCGTTTTGGGGATACGCTCTAGAGACGGCCGCATTCACGTTAAATAGGGCACCATCAAAATCCGTTGAGACGACGCCTTATGAACTGTGGTTTGGCAAGAAACCAAAGTTGTCGTTTCTGAAAGTTTGGGGCTGTGATGCTTATGTGAAAAAGCTTCAACCTGATAAGCTCGAACCCAAATCGGAGAAATGTGTCTTCATAGGATATCCAAAGGAAACTATTGGATACACCTTCTATCACAGATCCGAAGGCAAGACTTTTGTTGCTAAATTCGGAAACTTTCTGGAGAAGGAGTTTCTCTCGAAAGAAGTGAGTGGGAGGAAAGTAGAACTTGACGAGGTAACTGTACCTGCTCCCTTATTGGAAAGTAGTACATCACAGAAAACTGTTTCAGTGACACCTACACCAGTTAGTGAGGAAGCTAATGATGATGATCATGAAACTTCAGATCAAGATACTACTGAACCTCGTAGATCAACCAGAGTAAGATCCACGCCAGAGTGGTACGGTAATCCTGTTCTGGAAGTCATGCTACTAGATCATGATGAACCTACGAACTATGAAGAAGCGATGGTGAGGCCAGATTCCGCAAAATGGCTTGAAGCCATGAAATCTGAGATGGGATCCATGTATGAGAACAAAGTATGGACTTTGGTTGACTTGCCCGATGATCGGCAAGCAATTGAGAATAAATGGATTTTCAAGAAGAAGACTGACGCTGACGGTAATATTACTGTCTACAAAGCTCGACTTGTTACAAAAGGTTTTCGACAAGTTCAAGGGGTTGACTACGATGAGACCTTCTCACCCGTAGCGATGCTTAAGTCTGTCCGAATCATGTTAGCAATTGCCGCATTTTATGATTATGAAATTTGGCAGATGGATGTCAAAACTGCATTCCTGAATGGATTTCTGGAAGAAGAGTTGTATATGATGCAACCGGAAGGTTTTGTCGATCCAAAGGGAGCTAACAAAGTGTGCAAGCTCCAGCGATCCATTTATGGACTGGTGCAAGCCTCTCGGAGTTGGAATAAACGTTTTGTTAGTGTGATCAAAGCATTTGGTTTTATACAGACTTTCGGAGAAGCCTGTATTTACAAGAAAGTGAGTGGGAGCTCTGTAGCATTTCTGATATTATATGTGAATAACATATTACTGATTGGAAATGATATAGAATTTCTGGATAGCATAAAGGGATACTTGAATAAGAGTTTTTTAATGAAAGACCTCGGTGAAGCTGCTTACATATTAGGCATAAAGATCTATAGAGATAGATCAAGACGCTTAATTGGACTTTCACAAAGCACATACCTTGACAAGATTTTGAAAAAGTTCAAAATGGATCAAGCAAAGAAAGGGTTCTTGCCTGTGTTACAAGGTGTGAAGTTGAGTCAGACTCAATGCCCGACCACTGCAAAAGATAGAGAGAAAATGAAAGATGTTCCCTATGCTTCGGCCATAGGCTCTATCATGTATGCAATGCTGTGTACCAGACCTGATGTGTGCCTTGCTATAAGCTTAGCAGGGAGGTACCAAAGTAATCCAGGAGTGGATCACTAGACAGCGGTCAACAACATCCTGAAATACCTGTAAAGGACTAAGGATATGTTTCTCGTATATGGAGGTGACAAAGAGCTCATCGTAAAAGGTTACGTCGATGCAAGCTTTGACACTGATCCGGACGATTCTAAATCGCAGACCGGATACATGTTTACATTAAACGGAGGAGCTGTCAGTTGGTGCAGTTCTAAACAAAGCGTCGTAGCGGGATCTACATGTGAAGCGGAGTACATAGCTGCTTCGGAAGCAGCAAATGAAGGAGTCTGGATGAAGGAGTTCATATCCGATCTAGGTGTCATACCTAGTGCATCGGGTCCAATGAAAATCTTTTGTGACAATACTGGTGCAATTGCCTTGGCAAAGGAATCCAGATTTCACAAGAGAACCGAGCACATCAAGAGACGCTTCAATTCCATCTAGGATCTAGTCCAGGTGAGAGACATAGAGATTTGCAAGATACATACGGATCTGAATGTTACAGACCCATTGACTAAGCCTCTTCCACGAGCAAAATATGATCAGCACCAAGACTCCATGGGTGTTAGAATCATTACTATGTAATCTAGATTATTGACTCTAGTGCAAGTGGGAGACTGAAGGAAATATGCCCTAGAGGCAATAATAAAGTTATTATTTCCTTATATCATAATAAATGTTTATTATTCATGCTAGAATTGTATTAACCGGAAACATAATACATGTGTGAATACATAGACAAACTTAGTGTCACTAGTATGCCTCTACTTGACTAGCTCGTTAATCAAAGATGGTTATGTTTCCTAACCATGAACAAAAGAGTTGTTATTTGATTAACGGGATCACATCATTAGGTGAATGATCTGATTGACATGACCCATTCCATTAGCTTAGCACCCGATCGTTTAGTATGTTGCTATTGCTTTCTTCATGACTTATACATGTTCCTATGACTATGAGATTATGCAACTCCCGTTTGCCGGAGGAACACTTTGTGTGCTACCAAACGTCACAACGTAAATGGGTGATTATAAAGGAGCTCTACAGGTGTCTCCAAAGGTAGATGTTGGGTTGGCGTATTTCGAGATTAGGATTTGTCACTCCGATTGTCGGAGAGGTATCTCTGGGCCCTCTCGGTAATGCACATCACATAAGCCTTGCAAGCATTGCAACTAATGAGTTAGTTGCGAGATGATGTATTATAGAACGAGTAAAGAGACTTGCCGGTAACGAGATTGAACTAGGTATTGGATACCGACGATCGAATCTCAGGCAAGTAACATACCGATGACAAAGGGAACAACGTATGTTGTTATGCGGTCTAACCGATAAAGATCTTCGTAGAATATGTAGGAGCCAATATGGGCATCCAGGTCCCGCTGTTGGTTATTGACCGGAGATTTGTCTCAGTCATGTCTACATTGTTCTCAAACCGTTGGGTCCGCACGCTTAATGTTACGATGACAATTATTATGAGTTTATGCATTTTGATGTACTGAAGTTAGTTCAGAGTCCCGGATGTGATCACGGACATGATGAGGAGTCTCGAAATGGTCGAGACATGAAGATTGATATATTGGATGACTATATTCAGACACCGGAAGGGTTCCAGAGAAGTATCGGATAAAACCGGAGCACCGGGGGGTTACTGGAACCCCCCGGGGGGTTAATGGGCCTCATGGGCCTAATGTGGAGAAGAGGAAGGGGCTTCCAGGGCAGGCCGCGCGCCCCCTCTCCCCCTAGTCCGAATTGGACAAGGAGGGAGGGGCGGCGCCCCCCCCCCCTTTCCTATTCTCCCTCCACCTCTCCTAGTTGGACAAGGAACGGGAGGGGAGTCCTACTCCCGGTAGGAGTAGGACTCCTCCTGCGCGCCACCATAGGGTCGGCCGCACCCCCCCCCTTGGATCCTTTATATACGGGGGCAAGGGGGCACCTCTAGACACACAAGTTGATCCACGTGATCGTTCCTTAGCCGTGAGCGGTGCCCCCTGCCACCATATTTCACCTCGATCATATCGTTGTAGTGCTTAGGCGAAGCCCTGCGTCGGTAGAACATCATCATCGTCACCATGCCGTTGTGCTGACGGAACTCATCCCCGAAGCTTTGCTGGATCGGAGCCCGGGGAGCGTCATCGAGCTGTACGTGTGCTAAGAACTCGGAGGTGCCGGAGTAACGGTGCTTGGATTGGTCGGATCGGGAAGACGTACGACTACTTTCTCTACGTTCCGTCAACGCTTCCGTTGCGGTCTACGAAGGGTACGTAGACAACACTCTCCCCTCTCATTGCTATGCATCACCATGATCTTGCGTGTGCATAGGAAATTTTTTGAAATTACTGCGTTCCCCAACAGACGTGTGGATGCCTATTGGTCTCGGTTGGTGCCACCAACCGGGACCAAAGGGTCTCCTACCTGGGCTCCGCGCACAGGCCACGTGGAGGCCCATCAGTCCCGGTTCTGGATTGAACCGGGACTAAAAGGACAGGGCATTATTACCGACCCTTTAGTCCCGGTTCAGGAACCGGGACAAAAGGCCCTTACAAACCGGGACAACAAGCCCTTTTTCTACCAGTGGAGAAAAGTCATATCTAGTGACAGTATCATGGAGACACTCGTCAACTATATGTCGTCATTACTTCTTAATTAAGTGGAGAATCAAATGCACATATTAATGAAAGCTATGTGTCACTACTCACCGGCCAAAAGTACAGAGAGACCAGTGCATTATAAAGTTCATGGGCAAATATCATAAATGAATGAATAGTGTCTGGACAGAAATGTACGGAAAGACCGGTGCATTATAAGGCTGCTCATAGTGGGAGTAACATAAGTACTAGCATGCATACCATATAGACAAATAAGATGACGTGGCAAGTAATTAATGAGGAGATATGAAAATAGAGTAACATAATATGAAGCTCTCTATGTTACCACACATATGACACTACCCACTATGAAGGTAGTAACATCGACCAGTAACATAGTCTAAGTGACTCCTTGCTATGACTAGCATAAAGGTCATGTGCACATACTACCACATTGATCATCAATCCCGGGAAAAAGTTATTCAGTAATATGTGAAGACTAGTAATGCTATCACCTCTCCATACACCCCTTCCGTTGTAGCTAAGGTGCGTTTGAAGTGTGGTTTTCACTTTGAGTGAGATTTTAATGAAATTCACTGAACTTCATTAATCTTATAGTAGACACTTACGTTTCGGCCAAAATATTTCAGCAATTTCAATAGCACACAGGAATTTAAATATTTTAAGAAAAATATCAAATACTTAATGGAATTCAAGTGAATATTTTGGCCCTTTGGCCAAAGTTCAAACCAAAATTCACTGAATTTCGGTGATTTCGGTTGGTGCAGCAGTCAGTGGCGGGCGTTAATAAGCACCCGCCACACGTACTTGACAGATTAGTGGCGAGCATTGCTCCTTGCCCGCCATTGATAGGGGCGTCCGCCACTATGATACGTCTCTAATGTATCTATAATTTTTGATTGTTTCATGCTATTATATTTTCTGTTTTAGATGTTTTATATGCATTAATATGTTATTTTATATTATTTTTGGGACTAACCTATTAACTTAGAGTCAGTGCCAGTTTCTGTTTTACCTTGTTTTTGAATGTTATAGAAAAGAAATATCAAACAGAGTCCAAACGAAATAAAACTTTATGATAATTTTTCT
The DNA here is from genome assembly GCF_018294505.1 of Triticum aestivum. NCBI lineage: Eukaryota > Viridiplantae > Streptophyta > Magnoliopsida > Poales > Poaceae > Triticum > Triticum aestivum. The sequence goes on from NC_057812.1 coordinate 615,590,045, forward strand.
TGGACCAGAAGACACCTACGAGGTTTGGAGAGAGGGCCGGAAGAGTCCCGAGGAGGCCACAAGCCTCTAGGGTGCGCCCCTGGCTTGTGGCCCCCTCGTGGACCTTCCTGACCTAATTCTTTCATTATATATTCTCAAATATTCCCCAAACATCAGAAGCGTCTACCAAAATACTTTTTCGCCGTCGCAACTCTCTGTTCCCGTGATATCCCATCTTGGGGCCTTTTCCGGCACTCTGTCGAAGGGGGATTCGATCACGGAGGGCCTCTACATCAACCTTACTGCCCTTCTGATGAAGCGTGAGTAGTTTACCACAGACCTAAGGTCCATAGCTAGTAGCTAGATGACTTTTTTTCTCTCTCTCTCTTTGATCTTCAATACAATGTTCTCCTCGATGTTCTTGGAGTTCTATTTGATGTAATCTTATTTTGCTGTGCATTTGTTGAGATCTGATGAATTGTGTATTTATGATCAGATTATCTATGAATATTCTTTGTATTTCTCTTCGAACTATAGGTTTGGTTTGGCCAACTAGATTGGTTTTCTTGCAATGGGAGAAATGCTTAATTTTGAGTTCAATCTTGCGGTGTACTCACCCAGTGATAGAAAGGGTAGCGAGGCACGTATTGTACTGTTGCCATCAAGGATAAAAAGATGAAGTTTATATCATATTGGTTGAGTTTATCCCTCTATATCATATCATCTTACTTAAAGTGTCTTATGAACTTAATACTCTAGATGCAGGCAGGAGTCGGTCGATGTGTGTAGTAAAAGTAATAGATGCAGGATCGTTTCGGTCTACTTGTCACGGACGTGATGCCTATATTCATGATCGTTGTCTTAGATATCGTCATAACTATGCGCTTTTCTATCAATTGCTCAACAGTAATTTGTTTACCCACCGTATGTTTTTTTTCAAGAGAGAAGCCTCTAGTGAAAGAGAGAATTCCTTATTTCGCTCTTTCTTAAAATTTGGTTCCCTATTTGGCCCAAAATAAAATTTTCTTCTCCATTTGACACCTAAAATAATTTTGTTTCTTATATGACACTTCCGTCCATTTTAGAGACTAACAGTGTTAAGTGTGAGGCGAAATCGGCATCGCCTGCGGTTGGAGGCAGTCGCGATTAAAGATGCGCCTGCGGTAGTCGGACGTGGCACAACGATGCCTTAGCTCACGAGTGAGGCCCTGGATGGAGCGGCCTTGGGCGTTGTCATCTGCAGGTACGTAACTTGGTTCTGTCGAGACGCGCTAGTTGATTGCACCGGAGTTGAGGTGCACGTGCACACCAAGCAGGTAGGCAACCAGGTGGATTGATTCCACGTGAACCTAGTGCATGCACGTGTACACGATATGCACGTACATGGGTAGTTATGTACGAAGCCGCCGGCTAATACACACGCGAGAACACGAGGCACACAACACGCGAGATTGGCGGACGCTAGCAATCAGCCGGTGGACGGGCTTCGGTGGCTGAGATGATGCCGCAACGGTATGCTTCGATGGCGACATCCCGGCGTTTTCGAGTTGTGACTGCTTGCTTCGATCGCCGCAGTGATGCTACAAGGCTTGTTGCAACGGCCGTGGCGTTAGCACAATGGCATGCTTTCGAACACCCAACGCGGGCTTCAACGCTTGCGACGATGTTGTGACAGCATGCTTCGGTAGCCATTGTGAACTTGTGATGCAGCGGTTCTGATGATGGCGCGGCGACATGCTTCGGCCACGATGATGCTATGAGGCATGCTTCGAACAAATCGTGTCGATGCTGCAACATCATGCTTCGACAAACCGTGATGATGCTACAATAGAGACCTGACTACTTTGATGATGTTGCAATGGCCTGTTTCATGGACGCGGCACTGCCGAGATGACGGACATGGCTGCTTCTATGATGGTGCGACTGTGTGCTTTGACGGCCGCAGCGATATGGCGACAGCGGGCTGGCTACTTCGGTGATGCTGCGATAGCGTGCTTGAAAGAGAGCGACAACAGTGTCAAGAATGCTACATTCAAAACAACCTTACCCATTAGCTTGCTAGTGCGAAATCAAAACCAACACCATGATCAACGTCCATGTACCAACTGACGAAGGCCACGAACTAACGAAAAGACGGCGCCTTGAGCTATCTCTAACGAAAAGACGGCGCCTTGAGCTATCTCAATCAGATCACGAGGGCTGGGCATTCGGTTTATATGGTTAATACGGTTCGGTTTATTCGGTGTTTTATAATTTCGGTTTTGAAGAAATGGAAACCGAATTAATCACACAATATTTAGAAACCGAACCATATTAACCATAATATATCGGTTCGGTTTATTCGGTTAACCGAAAAACCAAAATACATGCACTCATCAGTATATATCACAAGAGCTAGCAACCTTAACATCAGTCAGTGCTTTATTCGGTCAAGCAAACTAGTGAACATAACTAAGTGTAAAATCACATGGGGCGTTACATGTATTATGTACGGAAGAATATGTGTGATGCGTGTAAACTAAGCAACTCATGCATTAATTGATACACTAATTGCTAGTATTCCATAAGCAAGCGCGGGGCATGCACACATACTCCTACGCGATATTGCATGGATAGAAATCTTAATAAGTTTTCAAACAAAAAAAAGAAATCTTAATAAGTACTTGCTAGAAGGATACGGCCATTGACTATGTTGCATGCAAACAATAGTAAAATAATCTAAACAAATTCAGTTAGCCATGCTAGTATGGCGTTACATAGGAGTACTAGTTAGATTGTGAGATTAGAAACTCATCTAGGGGCTGGCCTGACGTCTGCCACAACCAACAAGTATTTGTCAGAGGACGCGCCCCCGCTGAACTTTCGAAAACAAGGTATTGCATGGGGTATCGTACATATCGGTTTTTTCGGTGTATTCGGTTTTTGGGCACTGGAAACCGAACAAAAACCAAACACCGAACAACCTTAAAATTTCCCACCGAACAAAAAATCGAATCACCAAACTAATAGATAAATCGGTTAATATGGTTCGGTTCGGTTTGGTTTTTCGGTTTTCGGTTCAAAAGTGCCCACCCCTAACTACAGGTCACAATCCGCCAACTAAACAAGTCAAGCTAGCTTCGCAAGTGGGGAAACATCACGTGGGGACGAAGGTGGGCTACCTCCGCGCCACAGCGGCCACACGATCAAATGGAATCAAACGGCGCCGGACGCGGCTGACGATTAGGAGAAATCATCCGGATGATTTTAATTGTTTTCCCGCGAGATTTGGTGGCCACAGCCACAGACACGTACACAGGAGGCTCAGGCAGTTAGGCTGCAAGCCTCGTCGTGCACCCTCAGAGAAAGGAGTCGGAGGTAGTTGTGTGGGCTGGACGCCGCCGGCGGCGGCGGCCTTAGACTGGGCAAGCGCGTGGTTTCCGGCTGTGCGTAGGTGATTGTGGGCGTTCCCCTGGTCTTCCTAACGTGATGAACTAATCAAAATATGGTATTGTACTGATCATAGATATGCTATAAGTACAAGTTTTATGGATGTTTTGTATGGCTTTTACACGCACATAACAGATACCTAAGAAACAAAATATTGGACCATGAATATAATGCACAACATCTGTTGAACATCCATAGAACATGAGTGAACTGTTTACTTTTTTATTATATTCATGATAGTTACACAATACACTAGAGACAACATGGTCTTTTCACCTCACACTTAACACAATTAGTGTTTAAAATGAACGGAAGTGTCATATAAGAAACAAAAATTATTTTAGATGTCAAATAGGGAAGAAAATTCTATTTGGGCCAAATAAGGAACCAAACTTTAAGAAATGGCCAAATAAGAAATTCTCTCCTAGTGAAACCTATGGCCCCAGGGTCTATTTTTCATCATATATTTTCAGATCTATAAACCAAAAAACCCAAAAATACCTTACTGCAATTTATTTATATTTATTTTAGTTTGCTCTTTTATTTATCTTCTATACCTATCTCTATTAGATCTCGCTCTTGTTCATGACCGTGAAGGGATTGACAACCCTTTTTTCGCGTTGTGTCCAAGTGTTTGTTAGTTTGTGCAGGTGCATTAATTGGTGACTTGCTTGTGCCTCCTACTGGATTTATACCTTGATTCTTAAGTGAGAGAAATATTTATCTCTACTTTGCTGCATCACCCTTTCCTCTTCAAGAAAAAAAATCAAAACAAGCTCAAGAAATAGCACACTGCTACGAGATGGACTACAATAGTGGGAAAATTACGCCACCCGCCACTGTTGGGGCCCTACCAGTGGCAGGTGGCATAATTTGCCCGCTAGTGTAGTCCATCTTGTAGCAGTGGCGGTGTGACGCTCCCGATTCAATCGTACACTAACCATACACGCAAACGTGTACTATCAAGATCAGGGACTCACGGGAAGATATCACAACACAACTCTACAAATAAAATAAGTCATACAAGCATCATATTACAAGCCAGGGGCCTCAAGGGCTCGAATACAAGAGCTCGATCATAGACGAGTTGGCGGAAGCAACAATATCTGAGTACAGACATAAGTTAAACAAGTTTGCCTTAAGAAGGCTAACACAAACTGGGATACAGATCGAAAGAGGCGCATGCCTCCTGCCTGGGATCCTCCAAACTACTCCTGGTCGCCGTCAGCGGGCTGCACGTAGTAGTAGGCACCTCCCTAGTAGTAGTAGTCGTCATCGACTGTGGCGTCTGGCTCCTGGACTCCAACGTCTGGTCGCAGCAATCGAGTATAGGAAGGGGGAAAAGGGTGAGCAAAGCAACCGTGAGTACTCATCCAAAGTACTCGCAAGCAAGGAGATACACTACATATGTATGCATTGGTATCAAGTGGAATACGGGTATCATATGTGGACTGAACTGCAGAATGCCGGAATAAGAGGGGGATAGCTAATCCTGTCAAAGACTACGCTTCTGGCAGCCTCCGTCTTGCAGCATGTAGAAGAGAATAGACTGAAGTCCTCCAAGTAGCATCGCATAGCATAATCCTAACCGATGATCCTCTCCTCGTCGCCCTGTTAGAGAGCGATCACCGGTCGTATCTGGCACTTGGAAAGGTGTGTTTTATTAAGTATCCGGTTCTAGTTGTCACAAAGTCAAGGTACAACTCCAAGTCGTCCTGTTACCGAAGATCACGGCTGTTCGAATAGATTAACTTCCCTGCAGGGGTGCACCACATAACCCAACACGCTCGATCCCATTTGGCCGAACACACTTTTCTGGGTCATGCCCGACCTCGGAAGATCAACACGTCGCAGCCCTACCTAGGCACAACAGAGAGGTCAGCACGCCGGTCTAAATCCTATGGCGCAGGGGTCTGGGCCCATCGCCCATTGCACACCTGCACGTTGCGAGGGCGGCCGGAAGCAGAACTAGCCCCCTTAATGCAAGAGCAGGCTTACGTTCCAATCTGGCGCGGGCCGCTCAATCGCTGACGTCACGAAGGCTTCGGCTGATACCACGACGTCGAGTGCCCATAACTGTCTCCGCGTAGATGATTAGTGCGTATAGGCCAGTAGCCAGACTCAGATCAAATATCAAGATCTCATAAAACGTGTTATCTTGAAATAACCGCGAACGCCGACCAGGGCCAGGCACACCTCTCTCCTAGGTGGTCTCAACCTACCCTGTCGCTTCGCCACAAAGATCCACTCAGAGGGCCGTCGGGACAAACGTCCTTTCGGACCCAATCCGTGAATCACTCACGGGTACTCCTACGAGCCGACCCGTCTTTAGTCACCACAATTATCATACATTATGCATAGGTATATACCCGTGATCAACTCCCGAGTGATCACGACCCGATAGTATAGCATGGCAGACGGACAAGAATGTATGGCCATTGATGATAAACTAGCATCCTATACTAAGCATTAGGATTGCAGTTAAGGTATCAACAGTTGTAGCAACAATGACAGGCTATGCATCAGAATAGGATTAACGGAAAGCAGTAACATGCTACACTACTCTAATGCAAGCAGTATAGAGGAGAGTAGGCGATATCTGGTGATCAGGGGGGGGGCTTGCCTGGTTGCTCTGGCAAGAGAGAGGGGTCGTCAACACTATAGTCGTACTGGGTAGCAGCGGCGTCGGTCTTGGTGTCTAGCGATAGAAGAGGGGGAAGAAACAATAAATATAATGCAAACAAATGCATGACGATGCATGACATGACAAAGTGTGATGTTAGGTGTGCCCTAACGCGGTACGAGGTGGTACCGGTGAAGGGGGAAAATATCCGGGAAAGTATTCCCGGTGTTTCGCGTTTTCGGACAGATGAACCGGAGGGGGAAAGTTGCGTGTTTGCTATGCTAGGGATGCGTGGCGGGCGAACGGGCTGCGTATCCGAATTCGTCTCGTCGTTCTGAGCAACTTTCATGTACAAAGTATTTTCATCCGAGCTACGGATTATTTTATATTAATTTTTAAAGATTTAATTCATTTTTAGAATTAACAGAACTAATTTAATTAGAAAATGCAATTATGACGTCAGCATGATGTCAGGGTGATGTCGGCAGTCAACTAGTTAGTTGACCTAGTCAAACTGACATGTGGGTCCCACTGTCATTGGTCGTTTAGTTGATTAACATTAGTTAATTAGGTTAATTAAACATAATTAATTAAGTTAATTAATTACTTACTTAATTAATATCTTTATTTTATTTATTAATTTTTTTCTCTTTTTTTATCTAATGACTCTCACAAGGGTTATTATACCTAAAGGGGAGGTTTATTTGCTAAAGGGGATTAGCCCCTAATCTGGATAGGGCCGGCCCCATCTGGCAGGGACTCAACCGAGCCCCTCCAGTGGCTGGGCGCGCACGGGAGCAATGAGCTCCGGCGGACGGGGGAAACGGAAGGGGGCCGAGGCGCATCGGGGTAGGGGGCCGCCGGCGCGGACAGGGCGCATGCAGGCAAGGTGAGGCGCGCGGCTGGTCAGATCAGACGCGGGCGTTGCCGCACATCGACTGGTGGCGGTGGCTTGGCCGGGGACGGCCAAAGTCGACGGCGGGGATGGACGAGGCGATGGCCGAAGCTCGGACGCGGACGTGGGTGGCGGGCGCGCGTGCGGGCGCCGGCCGTGAGCGAGGCCACGACCGAAGGGGCCGGGGCAGGGGAGGAAGGAGGACCGGGGTCTCACCATGGGCCGTGGGGTCTAGGCAGTGGGGGTGTGGTGGAGGACGGGGACGATGCGTCAGAGATGAGGAGCAGTCCGATGAGGTGGTGGTGACGACGACGTCCTTGCTGAGCGCGACGACGGCATCCCGCGAGGAGACGGGATCAGGGGGCTACCCCGATCCAGATCGGCCAGGGAGAGAGACGACGGAGCGAGGTGGAGGGCGAGGCGATGCGGCGTCGCGGCGAGGCGACACTGTGCGGCGTCGAACCCTTCCCCGATCCCGATCGGATCGGGAGGTGGGGGCTGACGAGGGGGATTGGGGGAGTGGGTATCGTGGGGAGGGGAGTGAGGGCATGGGGGTTAGGGTTTGGGTGCCCGGGGGGCCTGCCTGGTGTGAGCTGGGCCGCCTGGTCCAGTGGGGGGGGGGGTTCTTCTCTTTTTTTGTAAGTTTTGTTTTCGTTTTTATTCTTTCCTTTTTCTTATTTTTCTTTTCTATTTTAATTTTATTTCCCAAATTGTTTTAGCTTTGTAAAATATTCAATTAGCACCTAACCTAGTAACATTAACTATGCCAGTGCCACAACAACTTTGGCACCTAGCTAAAATAGTTTAGTATTTCATAAATTACAATAGGAGTATAATTAATTGTCTTTGATGCTGTTTTAAACACTTAGGGTATTTAATCATTTTATAAAGATGTTGTTCCTCCACCATAATTGATTATGATTTATTTGCTACATTTTGAACATTTTTTTGATTTGACAATTGAAAACTTTTAATGTTTGACTTTAATTGAAATTTGAATTTGGCTCGGATTTGAACTAACACGAGATTAGCAACAGTAATCGTGGTGATGTGGCATCACTACCAGAGGGTTACTATAGCTTGATTATCCGGGCGTCACAATTCTCCTCCACTACAAGAAATCTCGTCCCGAGATTTTAGAGGGGATTAAGGGAAATATGTGGCTACGAAATTCTATCGAGTCTTCTCGGTCTTGGTTTCTCTTCTCGGAGAGGTCGATCCATTACATCAATGCCTTCATTCCTCTGCTTCAGGTCATCATGGGGAAGTCATCATCCTTTTCTTCGGGAACTCCAACGTACTTACGAATAGGTAAGGGGCAGCTCGGCTACGACAACATGCTTACGAGGGAAAACAATCTCGGGTTAACCATGAATGAGCATAAGATTATCTCTCAAGTTGAACATATAAAATACATCGAGAGTACAATACGAAGGCACAATGAGAGGGTCCAAGCGGATAGATAGCTGCTCAAAGTCTGAACCAGAGTGAGAAAGGGGTTCAGAGCGGCGAGAGTAAGTATTGCGTCTGATACCAGAATAGAGCAGTAGGAAGGTGGCTCGTGAATTACCTACGAAGCTAAGCATAAGGGATAACTTTGAAGCAGGGATGTACAGGAGAGTCAGGTTTCGATCCCGTGGAACTGTGGGTTATGGGCCCACCATGTGGGTTAAAAGTAGGAAGGGCGGTGACATCTTGCATGATCATGTAAGCAAGGCATGTCAGAGGATAGCTTGTTAGTTATGTCAGCAACAACCTCGGTACCAAGGGCGAGGGACAAAGAGAACCACTTTCTTGCTCGTTGAACGAGGCAGACCATTAGGCAAAGTTCTCGTCCATCGGTGGATACCGGAATGTCATCAACAATAGTAACAGGTTCTTACTAACAGAGTTGTACACTGAGGTGCTTACAAAAGCAGGAGAATATTACTGCTTAGATCATATAGATCACAAGAAAGATTAAACCAAACAATGGAAAGGAAAACATATGTATCAGATTAAACAGAACAATGGAAAGGAAAATGTGTTTAAACACATATTTTAGGGGTATATCCTTCCCAAGGACAAGCAAAGCATGATTTCCTTGACAGGATATAATGTAGAAAACCCTTTAGGTAAGGGGGGGGATTTCATGACATTACCCATACAGTGGTGTTTGGTTAATTGAGCAGGAAACATTTAGCATTGGGCTTCAAATGTTCTTTTTGACAATCGGAGTACCACAGACATGCTTCGAGATAGCATTGACATGGTCTTTAATCAAAGGTCGGACTCTGAATACACGAAGGGGTTCATCATTAAGACAAGGAGAGGATGGGGAGGTGGCTGATGGACTCAGCAATAATTCAACGAGGTATCCAAAAAGATGGATTCCCATAGTTATGTGAACAAGAGATAACATTTGTCGGATCAAATGATAAAATGATGTATGCTCAAGGAAAAACATACACAATTAAACATTTGTTGAAAATGGTGCCCAAAGTATGGCCTTAGGTAGCATGATCAAATGTTAGAATGGTGATTCAGTGATCAATAGTCTAAGAATGAATGTTCGACCATTAACTTCAAAGCAATAGGGTTGCTAGAAGGGTAGAATCCAAACAGCACCGTTCACCTGTTGGTATCCCGGTTAGAACCAACACGGGGACCAAGAAAGAAAGGTGATGGTGAGAGGTATTACATGTATCAAGAATCCTTAAGAGGTGGTGAAATTCTCACGACTTTCTTGACATTAAAGATGGTAATACTCGAAGGTAAAGAAGAACAAATGCTGGATAGCAAGGAACTCAAGGTATAACACAAATCACGAACAAGTTTGTGTTGGAGGGAAGTCAATAAAGTGGTCGATGGTAACACAAATCATCGAGGGCAAGGATTTTATTTCTCATCATGAACTCAATTGATATCTTTGAAGAGCTCAGAATGCTAATGATGATCACGACACATTTGTTGAGAAATTTCATGAAGATGTAATCAATCGGTGAAGACATCTAGTCAAACGAATGATAAGCGGAAGGTTATTGGAACCATGGTTACGACACAAACTCGAAATCAAGCTTGCGGTTCAATCCGAAATGATATGATGAGGAAAATCGACGTAAGCTTAGCTCATCGTCGAGAATTGTGCTCCGTGAAGAAGGACCAGGTAGCACAGTTAAAATTTAGCACAATGATGATATAGCTGATCAGGCTAGGAATGACTTGAAGGATTATTTAAACTCGTAAGCAATGAAAATTATTTAGGGTTATTGAATCGGAGTGCGGACTCGATTCACTATTCGGTGTTCTCGGTTGACGACAACCCAGAACCTAGGAACAATTGGATCCGGTGAGTAATAATAGTTGATGAAGAACCCATAAGAAGTTATGATGTCCCATGATATTCATGAGATACCAGGGTGTAATGCTAGACAGTAGATCAAAGTAAAGGTTGGGCTGGTGTATTGATCCACAGAAGACAAGTGCTTAAACTTGCCCGAGAAATGGTATTAAGGAGAAAATATGGTTGGAACCACGATTGCAAAGGGATCAATCCCCAGACACAAGATGATATTATATCAAGGGGGTAATTAGTTTAAGAGAAGCTTCCATGATAAGATCTACATCATGTCCGCGGGCATGAACACAAAGTTCAAGGTCGACTCCCACTTCTCCAATGTATAATCTTTCATTCACTTCTCACATTCCAAGAGGTTGTAGTGTTGAAAAACTATATGACAAAACAATAGTAGAGTGTGACCCGTAGAAGTTTTCGGGTTCACACAAATTAGGGAAAGGCATAGGTTCAACCCACTGGGGCATCGTGGAAATATATACCACAAGCTTCAATAGCAATTATCACCAGCTCGAAAGCAGAGCATGGCCGGCCAAATCAGAGAATAGGATTTACCAATGGCATTATGTATCAGGGAAAGAACTTCTCGAGGTTGTTGTATACAAAGGAAACTGTCAGATGATAATTCAACAAAGGATTTGACGGTCCACAACGGAGCTGATGTGAGCATCGGCACACAATTAGAAGAAGAAACGATGAAGGGAGATCAGATTATGGAAACAACTGAATAACTCAAAGCTCAAATGCAAAGGAGTTATGAATTCCAAGACAAGGGACCAGAAGCAACGCTCTAATTAAGGATGGATAAGTTGAATAGGCTTAGGGGTACAATCGATTGCAAGTTGATTGGTCGAGATCCAGCTCATGTTTAAAATGACATCTGAGATGGAAGGATGAATTCCAGGATCTGATTGAGGATCGCGAGCATTCGCAACATATTGAATCAATGAATCAAAATGATAATGACAAGGGATGCCAATAAGATTACGAGACTTATGGAATTAACCATAACACAAGCAAGTAAGAATTTCAAGAGCAATAGACACCTCAGGATTTTCGGAAGACCGAATGGTATTTCGAGGACTTTTGCGAAACACATGAACAACTGGGGATGAGCAGATGCTCGATAAGTGCGAGGAATTATCCATATGGTTATTCAGGTGAAAATAGTTGCATGGCAGTTGGGAAAAGGATTCTCGAAAGTCGGAGAATCCTTTTGGTTATCTTGTAATAACAAGAACAACTAGGGATGAAAGTATGAACGGCGAGGGTACACAGTTATCCATAAGGATTCAACGGTGTTAAGGGATTGCAAAATAAATCAACACAAGTTCTCGGGGGTAGATCGGAGAATATCTTTGAAGTCTTCTGGTGAAGCAGGCAACCATCTGGAATGAAGGGGCTCTCCGAGGAAAGTCGTTACGAGAACCTAACGTAGTTAGTAAAATCATTTAACCCGAATAGAAGAGAGAACAGAGTCCCAGAGTAAGGATCGAGGAGTAAAAGATACTAATAACACCCAAAAGGCGACATGGGCCCGTAAGGCACACAGCCATGTTAGTAAAAGTTTTTGTAATGTCTAGACTCAACTTCGGCCAAGGAGTGTGGAAGGGCGATTCCTACAGGCAGTCGGCTCTGATACCAACTTATGACGCCCCCGATTCAATCGTACACTAATCATACACGCAAACGTGTACGATCAAGATCAGGGACTCACGGGAAGATATCACAACACAACTATACAAATAAAATAAGTCATACAAGCATCATATTGCAAGCCAGGGGCCTCGAGGGCTCGAATACAAGAGCTCGATCATAGACGAGTCAGCGGAAGCAACAATATCTGAGTACAGACATAAGTTAAACAAGTTTGCCTTAAGAAGGCTAACACAAACTGGGATACAGATCGAAAGTTTGCCTTAAGAAGGCTAACACAAACTACTCCTGGTCGCCGTCAGCGGGCTGCACGTAGTAGTAGGCACCTTCCGAGTAGTAGTAGTCGTCATCGACTGTGGCGTCTGGCTCCTGGACTCCAACGTCTGGTCGCAGCAATCAAGTATAGCAAGGGGAAAAGGGGGAGCAAAGCAACCGTGAGTACTCATCCAAAGTACTCGCAAGCAAGGAGATACACTACATATGTATGCATTGGTATCAAATGGAATACGGGTATCATATGTGGACTGAACTGCAGAATGCCGGAATAAGAGGGGGATAGCTAATCCTGTCGAAGACTACGCTTCTGGCAGCCTCCGTCTTGCAGCATGTAGAAGAGAATAGACTGAAGTCCTCCAAGTAGCATCGCATAGCATAGTCCTAACCGATGATCCTCTCCTCGTCGCCCTGTTAGAGAGCGATCACCGGTTGTATCTGGCACTTGGAAGGGTGTGTTTTATTAAGTATCCGATTCTAGTTGTCATAAGGTCAATGTACAACTCCAAGTCGTTCTGTTACCGAAGATCACGGCTGTTCGAATATATTAACTTCCCTGCAGGGGTGCACCACATAACCCAACACGCTCGACCCCATTTGGCCGGACACACTTTTCTGGGTCATGCCCGGCCTCGGAAGATCAACACGCCGCAGCCCTACCTAAGCACAACAGAGAGGTCAGCATGCCGGTCTAAATCCTATGGCGCAGGGGTCTGGGCCCATCGCCCATTGCGCACCTGCACGTTGCGAGGGCGGCCGGAAGCAGAACTAGCCCCCTTAATACAAGAGGAGGCTTACATTCCAATCCAGCGCGCGCCGCTCAGTCATTGACGTCACGAAGGCTTCGGCTGATACCACGACATCGAGTGCCCATAACTGTCCCCGCATAGATGGTTAGTGTGTATAGGCCAGTAGCCAGACTCAGATCAAATACCAAGATCTCGTTAAATGTGTTATCTTGAAATAACCGCGAACACCGACCAGGGCTAGGCCCACCTCTCTCCTAGGTGGTCTCAACCTACCATGTCGCTTCGCCACAAAGATCCACTCAGAGGACCGTCGGGACAAACGTCCTTTCGTACCCAATCCGTGAATCACTCGCGGGTACTCCTGCGAGCCGACCCGTCTTTAGTCACCACAATTATCATATATTATGTATAGTTATATACCCGTGATCAACTCCCGAGTGATCACGGCCCGATAGTATAGCATGGCGGACGGACAAGAATGTATGGCCATTGATGATAAACTAGCATCCTATACTAAGCATTAGGATTGCAGGTAAGGTATCAATAGTTGTAGCAACAATGACAGGCTATGCATCAGAATAGGATTAACGAAAAGCAGTAACATGCTACACTAATCTAATGCAAGCAGTATAGAGGAGAGTAGGCGATATCTGGTGATCAAGGGGGGGGGGGGGCTTGCCTGGTTGCTCTGGCAAGAGAGAGGGGTCGTCAACACCGTAGTCGTACTAGGTAGCAGCGGCGTCGGTCTCGGTGTCTAGCGAGAGAAGAGGGGGAAGAAACAATAAATATAATGCAAACAAATGCATGATGATGCATGACATGACAAAGCGTGATGCTAGGTGTGCCCTAACGCGGTACAAGGTGGTACCGGTGAAGGGGGAAAACATTCGGGAAAGTATTCCCGGTGTTTCGCGTTTTCGGACAGATGAACCGGAGGGGAAAGTTGCGTGTTTGCTATGCTAGGGATGCGTGGCGGGCGAACGGGCTGCGTATCCGGATTCGTCTCGTCGTTCTGAGCAACTTTCATGTACAAAGTATTTTCATCCGAGCTACGGATTATTTTATATTATTTTTTAAAGATTTAATTCATTTTTAGAATTAACAGAATTAATTTAATTAGAAAATGCAATTATGACGTCAGCATGATGTCAGGGTGATGTTAGCAGTCAACTAGTCAGTTGACCTAGTCAAACTGACATGTGGGTCCCACTGTCATTGGTCGTTTAGTTGATTAACAATAGTTAATTAGGTTAATTAAACATAATTAATTAAGTTAATTAATTACTTAATTAATTAATATCTTTATTTTATTTATTGTTTTTTTCTCTTTTTTTATCTAATGACTCTCACAAGGGTTATTATACCTAAAGGGGAGGTTTATTTGCTAAAGGGGATTAGCCCCTAATCTGGATAGGGCCGGCCCCATCTAGCAGGGACTCAACCGAGCCCCTCCAATGGCTGGGCGCGCACGGGAGCAACGAGCTCCGGCGGCCAGGGGAAACGGAAGGGGGCCGACGCGCATCGGGGTAGGGGGCCGCCGGCGCGGACAGGGCGCATGTAGGCAAGGTGAGGCGCGCGGCTGGTCGGGATCGGACACGGGCGTTGCCGCACGTCGACTGGTGGTGGTGGCTTGGCCGGGGACGGCCAAAGTCGACGGCGGGGATGGACGAGGCGATGGCCGAAGCTCGGACACGGACGCGGGTGGCCGGCGCGTGTGCGGGTGGCCGGCGCGTGTGCGGGTGCCGGTGAGCGAGGCCACGACCGAAGGGGCCGGAGCAGGGGAGGGAGGAGGACCGGGGTCTCACCATGGGCCGTGGGGTCTAGGCAGTGGGGGTGTGGTGGAGGACGGGGACGACGCGTCGGAGACGAGGAGCAGTTCGACGAGGTGGTGGTGACGACGACGTCCTTGCTGAGCGCGACGACGGCATCCGGCGAGGAGATGAGATCAGGGGGCTACGCCGATCTAGATCGGCTAGGGAGAGAGACGACGGAGCGAGGTGGAGGGCGAGGCGATGCGGCGTCGCGGTGAGGTGGTACTGTGCGGCGTCGAACCCTTCCCCGATCCCAATCGGATCGGGAGGTGGGGGGCTGACGAGGGGGAGTGGGGCAGTGGGTATCGTGGGGAGGGGGGTGAGGGCATGGGGGGTTAGGGTTTGGGTGCCCGGGGGTTAGTAGGCGCTGCTGGGCCAGGTGGGCCGGCCTGGTGTGAGCTGGGCCGCCTGGTCCAGTGGGGGACGGGGGGGGGGGGGGTTGTTCTCTTTTTTTGTATGTTTTGTTTTCTGTTTTTATTCTTTCCTTTTTCTTATTTTTTTCTATTTTAATTTTATTTCCCAAATTGTTTTAGTTTTGTAAAATATTCAATTAGCACCTAACCTAGTAACATTAACTATACCACTGCCACAACAACTTTGGCACCTAGCTAAAATAGTTTGGTATTTCATAAATTACAATAGGAGTATAATTAATTGTCTTTGATGCTGTTTTAAACACTTAGGGTATTTAATCATTTTATAAAGATGTTGTTCCTCCACCATAATTGATTATGATTTATTTGCTACATTTTGAACATTTTTTTGATTTGAAAATTGAAAACTTTTAATGTTTGACTTTAATTGAAATTTGAATTTGGCTCGGATTTGAACTAACACGAGATTAGCAACAGTAATCGTGGTGACGTGGCATCATTATCAGAGGGTTATTGTAGCTTGATTATGCGGGCGTCACAGGCGGGCCGCATAATTTGCCCGCCCGTGTAGTCCATCTCGTAGCAATGGCGGGAGGTTAGTGGCGGGCGGCCCAAAAAGGCTCACTCGCCACTGCTGGGCTTTAGGCGCCTAGACATTCCTGTAGTAGTGGAAGTATGGTTTTCAACACCTTTTCCACTGCTAAAAGTTACTGCGGTGTTTGTAACTAAGTTATTAGGTCTATGATGCGTATGTTACCATGTTATTTACACACAAGTTATCAGGGGTGTTCTTTCAACACCTTTTTTCCCTCTGGTCAAAGTTATCATGGTGTTTGTATGTAAGTTATCAGGTCTGCTGCATGTAAACTACCATGTGGTTTACAAAAAAGTTATTGCGGTATGTTTTAACAACTCTTTCTCTCGTGTAAATTACCGTGTTGTTTACACAGAAACTATCGATTATGTTATCAGGTGAAGGTTACCACTGTGTTCGTACGTAAATTATCAGGATTGCGGCGGATAAATTACCATGCTACTTACATAGTATTTATAGGGGTATATTTTCAACAAGTTATTTTTCATAGGTAAATATTACCACGATGTTTGTATCTAAGTTGTCAGATATGTGGTGCATAAATTACCATGCTATGTAATTATCATGGTTTGTTTTCAACAATTTTTCCTTGGGTCAATGTTACCACGATGTTGTACATAAGTTATCAGGTCAACGGTGCTTATATTATCATGATATTTACACAGAAGTTATCGAGGGATATTTTTTAGTATATTTTCTACAACTTTTTGCCCGGTCAAGTTACCGCGGTGTTTTTGCGTAAAATATTAGGTCCATAGTGTGTATGCTATTTACATAGAAATTACCGGGGTTTTGTTTTCACTAACTTTTTTCCTGGATCAATAACTTTTTCAATCCGAAGGCAGCGCTCGGTTCACACAAGTATACAAAAAAAAATCTAATTAGCTTGAGGTGGGTAATTGGCAGCAATTTAGTTAGGTAGAGACCTCATGTACGAATCCTATGCACCATGCTATTTGCGCAAGTGTTCATTTTTTTTTGATACGTGAAGGTACAAAAGAAAACTAAATTATATCCGCCGTCAAACCCGAGCAAGCCAAGTGGTTATTGAGTTCATGACTTACCTATAGGTATGAGGTTTGACTGCCGGCTCCACATGCTTGGGAGCAGGTCATAAAATCAGATTGAGGGAATGATGACTGAAAAAAGGAAACTTTCCCTTGTGAGGGATTGATGGCCGAAAAAGAAGGAAACTCCCTCGTGGGAATAATGGCCGGAAAAAAGAAAACTCCCTCGTGCGAGATGGCTGGAAAAAAGAAACCTGTCTTCCTAGACATACGTGAGCAGGCGGAAAGAAAATGGGAGATGGACCTTGTGTGGGGCGTTCGATGCGCATTCAACGGTGAATGGACCGTTCGGACGTGTTGCAGAATTCCGAACGCTCAGAATTTAGATAATTCAATGGCATTGCGTGAGCATTATTATCACTAATCACCATCTCTCTCGCCCCACGAGCTAGGAGCTGATAGCCGAGAGGAGAGGAGATCGATCAACCATGGACGTCACAGTCGACCGCACACGGGTGGCGCCGGAGATCGAGAAGGCTGTCGACAACATCGCCATGGAGTCGGACCATGCGCTGGCGCGCGAGCGGCAGTTGGAGCCCGTGCTGCCGTGGCAGGAGCAGCTGACGATCCAGGGAATGGTGGCAGCGCTGTTCATCGGGTTCATCTACACAGTCATCGTGATGAAGATCGCCCTCACCACCGGGCTGGTGCCCACGCTCAACGTCTCCACCGCGCTGGTGGCTTTCCTCGCGCTCCGCGGCTGGACCCGCGGGCTCGCCCGCCTCGGCATCTCGTCCCGCCCCTTCGCCCGGCAGGAGAACACCGTAATACAGGCCTGCGACGATTCCTGCTACACCATCGCAAGTGGGTACGTCACGTTAGCCAGTAGTACACAACTACACATAACACCATCCATAAGTTCTTGTGCTGGTTCTTGATGAGTAGCTAGCGATTATTTTGTGCATGCGCTGCTGCTGTAGGTGGGGTTGGGTCGACATTGCTGGACCTCAACAAGAAGACGTACGAGCTTGCCGGGGAGTCGCCGGGCAACGTGCCCGGGAGCTACAAGGAGCCAGGCATTGGGTGGATGACGGGATTCCTTCTGTGTATCTGTTTTGGGGGCCTCCTCAGCCTCATTCCTCTCAGAATGATATCTATCATTCTTAAGAAGTTGCTCTCCACTTCTTGCTATTCTCTCATTATGCACACTGTCCACGTCAGCGGATTACCATGTCATTATTCGGTTTCCAAAATCATCCAATTAGTGTTATTCCCTAAGACTAGCTAGCCACAATGTGAGTAACTTCAGCAGTAATATCACGTCCAACTCAGCAAATTTGCTTATGTGGCAATGAGTTAATGAGAAGAGATATAGTTTCAGTAATTTAGCTAGTTACTGTAACATCACATGTTCCAATGCAATATGAGTTTATAACCTAATAAATGAAGCTTTGCATGTTACCATACTTATGTTACTACCCATATGAAGATACTCCCTCCATCACAGTATATAGGGCGCAGTTTCAAAACCAGATTTTTTCACAATCCCTTTGAAATAGGGCGTACCTCCTTAATTAGGCTATTAATTACTTAGCATTAGTACTCCCGCATGCATGGTTTGGCTAGTGGGAACATGAATTCTTTTGCCTCCCGTATGCAGGTGTGAACATGAGTGCATGTGAGGCATGCAAGTGTGAACATGAGCCTACTCCCGCATGCAGTTTCTCCCTCCCTCTCTCCTTCGGCTCCCGCATGCAACATGTATAAAACCGCTGCCATGGAGGTGCAAGGCGTGGTGGAGTTTGCTCTCTTTCAGTTCAAAACAGTCCACAAATTTTTTGATAAGATTAATGAAACTAATACTCGAATAGTAGCACCATCACATGAGGCAGTACAAATCATGTTGAGTTCAAGAACTCAATTGCTTGCTCAACATATTCTAGATCAATCGTCAAACGAACCAGGAGAAGTCCTTCTCTCTCTAATGCTTTTTTCTTCAAGTGAGGAACTGCGTAGTGGATAGACCCTTTGTGCTTGATGATCTCTCTCTTAGTAGCACCATACCCTTTGCACTATCAAAACCAATACCCTTTACTCGAATAGTAGCACCATACCCTTTGCACTATCCTCCTAGGACATTTACAAGCTAGTGCAACAGCTTTAGAAACTCCATGCTTCAACCTATTACCCGTACCATTACGGGCAATGATCTCAGTATATATGTGACGCCTATCATCGATACGGTACTGTCTTCTTGTCTCCTTGTTCGACAAAACATCTAGATGCATTGGAAAAATAATTAGACAAATAAAAAATATGGAAGGTTAGTGAAAGACAAAAATGTGCTAAATGAGCTTACTCAAATCGATAGGTTGTCTTTGGGTTTGAACAGCCTCTTGACTAGGAGGGTATTCGTCGGCATGTGAAAAATTTGGGTTGTATCCAGGCCCTCGGTAGCCAATGGTACCCTCATTTCCACCAATACCTTGTGAAAATGAAGCATAGTAACCATGTGATTTTAGAAACAAATGTGCATGAAAATGATTGTTTATGTGATTTTAGAAACAATTATCACTATTGATCTGGACATGAGTAGTCCATCATGACTGAAACATGAGTACTCCATCAACAGAAACATGCAATTCTCATGGAGTAACAGAAACATGAGTACTCCATCAACATCAACCGAAACAATTAGGGTTTAATCTTGATTCAAAGTGACAGACAAAAATTGCATGATCTATGAGACTATAGGGTTTCTAGGGTTTACCTTCTCTGCTTCCACCATGGGAGGATCCTTCACTCCGATTGGCACCGGCGCCGGTTCTGAACGTGAAGTCCAGGGACTCGCTGCCGCCGCCGCCAAACGATATCCCGCTGCCACCGCCAAACGAGATCACGCCGCCACCGCCACCGCCAAACGAGATCCCGCCGCTGCCATTGATGAGGTGAAACCCCACGAACCCTCCGCTGCCTGTACCGGCCTCGCCGACGGAGGCACTCCAGTTCGAGGAACCGGCCTCGTTAGGTGCCGGAGCGCGAGATGGGCGTGTGAGGCCGACGTGCCGTCGAGGCAAAGTTGTAGGAGGAGGAAGACGCTCGAAACCTGCCGTGCCGATGGAGAAGGAAGGAGCACCAGAGCGTCCGGTGAGACCAAGAGGAGGAAGACCTCCGGGCGGCGGCGATCTCGGCTGGAAAGCAACCCTAGAAAGCCCACGGAGGCCAAGAGGAGGAGGCCGGCGATCTGCACATTGCTGCGGCGGCGTCATTGGAGAGAGGAGGGAGGAGAGAAGATGCCGTCTGTACGTGTCCCTCCATCACCGCAGCTAATTATAGAGCGGATCGGCGGGAGCTTTGAACTCCGAAATTTTCGTTTTGTATTTGGCAGCACATCGGCGGGAGATGGAAACCCAGCGGGGGAGAAAGGAATGGCGCGGGAGGAGGAAGGAATGGCGCGGGAGGAGGAAGAAACCCGCTAAAATTTCGCTCAGAAACGGCTCCACCAATGCATGCGCTCTGTTTCAGTTTTTATTGGACGGGGAGGTTACCAAGCGTCATTTTAGCGATTCATTAGGCGCCTTGCCATCAATTTCGCAGCACAATCGACTCCTTAATCCCTGCCTATCAGAAGGCACCTTGGTCCCAGAGCGACGCCATCGGCGCCCTATATACTGTGATGGAGGGAGTAGTAACATAAGTCTACGGATATGTGTATGTTATTAGTATATGTTACTCTTCATTATGGCTAGTCTAAGGTCACGGCGCTGCATGCAAGCGTCCTTCTCACTAGGCATGCTCAATAAACCGCAATTAATATGTGCATGCAGTGATTCTAGCATCTCAGAAACTTCTCATGTTAAATTCCTGGAAAGTACTACGTGCGTCTCCTTAATTAGTTTTTGGCATTAATTCAAAGAGGCAGGCAGCTAGACCAACGCATGCGGTCGTGTAATTTTGCGTGCGTGGGAACGTGGGTGGGTGATTGATCCAATTAAGGGCAGCAGTGATTCCGTTTCAGTTCCCTAAAAAAATCCCACCTGTTCTCCTCGTCTTCTCTCTCCATATATACCGCGCTGACGCGGATGATGCCTTCACGCGTTGTCACCATCGAAGAGCTGCTCACTGCTGCCGGCTCCAGGCCTCATGATCGTTTTCTTTATCTCTACTGCTCACGGAGCCCTGCAATCCCCGCCGTTGCAGGTACATGACGCCACCGCTCTCCTCCAAAATCACTTGTGCGAGAGGTGGGTGCTCTCCTTCCTCTCAATTTTCTCATATATATGAAAACGTAATTTTCGAGTTAGCTTGGTTTGACGCTCTGATTTGTGTGTTGTTTTCATAGTAGGAATCTCGTTTCCATCCCCAGCGACGTCCTCTACGGCAATCCGGCCAGTCTCTCTTCCCCAAACTCATTTCTAACTCAACTACCGCTGACACATAAATCGAGATGCGATGGATCATTGATGTTTCTCCAATCTGGTTGTTTTTTTTATTGGAGGCACTAGATGATGAACATTTTTTCTTCCCTTTGTGTTCTTTAGGGTTGTGGAAAGAACAAACAGATGAAGCTACCATGTATTGTTCCCCAACAACTGTATCTCTCTGTCTCCCTCCCTCTCACACATGTTAATTTAGTACAAATTCGGTACTTTTATTGCTCTTTTCTGGTTGTTTTGTAGAATCACAACATGTGGCATATTGGGGTTCATTTCAGGTAATTTGTTCCCTATGAGTAGTATTCCAATGTGAATTTTTTGGTATCTTTCTGTTACCTTTGTGATACAATTGTGTGATTGACATTGTTTTTCTTCCCAATACTGCAGGGGTCTACTGTTGTCACAACTGACAACAATCATCTACCTACATAAATGAAAAATAAATATGAAGCGACTCTTATGAACATACTTGCATTCTCCCTCTTATGAACATACTTGCATTCTCTCTCAAATTTACGATAACTACTATAGATTTACTATACATGATTTTTTTATAGATAGAATATCAATATTTCATTGTTATGCTTCTAATAACAATCCAAACCACAGTTTTTTCTCGCAGAGAGATCAAGTATGGGCTTTTCTCATTGTCCTTGAATTTAATTGCTCTTTGTTTATCTTGCAAAAAAAATTGCTCATTGTTTGTTGGTAGTGTGTTAAATAATACTCTATTTAGTAAAATGGAGTGCACATGTTTCTATTAAGTAACGTGACATTTTGTATAGTTGGTTATCTTTCGCTCAATAAGTAGATCAAGGTGGAGAAGGCAAGATGATTACTATTCGGGCAAATTAGTATGAATTATATATTTTCTTCCTCCGATGCACTTCCAATAGACAACCAAATGATACTATCTTGAAATATATGTTACTTCTCTTAATGTTGGTGATGCATTCTTCTAATTTTGTAAATATGGAGAAATTCTACCATATATTAATTTGCATTACTTTTTATACCATTCAAAGCTTCAAATAGACATGTATTTATATTATTGTTTCCATTAATCTTTCTCACTCTATAAATCCTCCTACACACTGCTACAAATTCCCGTAGCAACGCGCGGGGTATCATCTAGTTAGTACAAATTAATCATTCTTTCTCCCTTTCGTTAATCATGTAGACTTGGGCTGGGTGAGCCTTAGGTTAATTATAGAGAGCATTTAATTTGGCGGAGACATATGATGGAGTAGTACAAGCAATCAATCAAGATTCAAGAGTAATACGTGGGTATTTTCGTCTTCGTGATGGACAATATTTTTTTGTTTTGAAATGTCGATGTGCACCTATAATCTTTGCCTCTGACTTCAAACTTCCATGAGGGCGACACCTAGCTAGAATTTGACCCGAAATGTATGAACCAAATTCGGTCACCATGACGGCACGGCCGGGTTCTCACCGCTTTTTCAACGCAATAATAGATTTGATGATGTTTGCTACTCTGGTTACAAGAGATATTGCAAGCCATGACATGTGTATCATGTTCTGAATACAACAATTGAATAATTGTTTTAGACTTCGGACTCAAGATTCATGGTCCATTTGTTTGAATACAAGTTTAAAGAGGAATTTATACATTATGTGTTGGAAATCTTGTACAATTAATTTTACCCATGTTTCTTTGCGACGCGATGATTTTGCAAAATGTATTCAGGTTTTGGCGGTCGACTACAAACTAACCTACCTAAGTGGGAGTGCAACTGATGTACTTATTAATGGGTTTCACACCCCCCCCCCCAAGGGAGACAAGAATGCAAAGTATGGATTATGTCACCTTTGTCATGCCCATTAGATAACATTACATTACATTGCCATTGATTAACTAAAACAATGATTAAAACAAGGTATGATGAATCATTATTTGATTTTTCATGACAGGAAACAAGTCAACGGGTTCCTAAAATACTTCGGGATCAACTTTATGTGGAGCTTCTTTCAAAGGTTCTACACTGGAGGCCCTGTTTGCAGTTTTGTCCAGTTCCCTACTTTTGGTCTCAAGGCTTGGAAACAAACTTATGCATTTTTCGTTTCTACAGTTTCACAATATGATATATCAATAATTTTTTCTTACTCAACACTTCTGGGTGTGACAATGTCTTCTTTGACTTTAGCCTCACATATGTGGGTGCCGGAATGATTTGCTCACAGCTAGTGAACCTCTCCACTCTATTGGGTGCAGTTCTCTCATGGGGGATAATGTGGCCACTCATTACCAAACAAAAGGGGGTTTGGTACCCTGCAGATGTACCAGCAAGCAGCATGAAGAGCTTGTACGGTTACAAGGTAACATGCTTTTTTGTGTATGTTAGAAATTTGATAAATAATAGACATCACTTAAAGGGTTTCTGTCACCAGTATCAATCACTCACGTTACAGGCATGCTTCTATGTAGCTCTGATAATTGGAGATGGCCCTTACCAATTCTTGAAAGTCACACTTGTAAAAGCCTATATCAAAGATTAAACCTCAATATTGTTACCAACAAAGGTGAGCAAAGCATACAATTTTTGTATTTTATCGTACTCATCTAACCTCATCGTCTAATGTGTAAAGTGAATGGACAAAATGCAGTGATAGATAAGGACGGTTGGGCTTCACTAGAGGAACTACAGCGCAACGAGATCTTCAAGAGTGACAACATACCCTCTTGGATGGCATACATAGAGTATGCCTTGCTTAGCATCATCTCATGAATCATCACACCCCCAATGTTCTGGCAGATCAAGTGGTACTATGTGATAGTAGCCTATCTCGTTGCACCTATGCTCGGGTTCTCCAATTCCTATGGAGTGGGTCTCACTGACATCAACATGGCCTACAACTACGGCAAGATTGCCCTCTTCATCTTTGCGGCCTGGGCTGGCAAGAAAAATGGTGTAATTGTTGGCCTAGTTGGTGGTACGCTGGTAAAGCTGTTGGTCTTCATGTCTGCCGAGTTGATGCATGACTTGAAGACGAGTTATCTCACACCGACATCCCCACGATCCATGCTTGTTGCATAGGCCGTCGGGACAGGCATGGGCTGCATTATCTCACCCCTCACCTTCATGCTCTTCTACAAGGCATTTGATGTTGGTAACCCAGACGGATATTGGAAGGCGCCGTATGCACTAATATACCATTGTATGGCAATTCTTGGTGTGGAAGGCTTCTCAGTTTTGCCCAAGCACCGCCTCTCAATCTCTGCTGGAATTTTTGCATTTGCGATGCTTCTGAGTATTGCAAGGGATATCCTACCACGTAGGTATGTCAAGTATGTGCCCCTGCCGATGGCAATGGTGGTGCCTTTCCTTGTATGTGGGAGCCTTGCAATTGACATGTGCATCGGGAGTTTGGTGGTATTTGTGTGGGAGAAGATGGACAAGAAGGATGCTACCATCCAAGTGCCCGCTGTTGCGTCCGGCTTGATTTGTGGGGATGGCATATGGGTATTCACGTCTTCACTACTTGCTCTTGCCAAGATTAACCCTCTGATCTGCATGAAGTTCACTCCTGCCAGCTAGAGAGTTTTCTCAGTCCCACCTTCTTGAAATATCTTTGGATTTTACTTTGTGGTGCAAGTGTTCCACGGCTGAAACCTTGTGGAGCACATTTTATGGTGTGTATGATTCTATGGCATTATATCTTTGTGGCTATCTTTATTTCTTACGATTTTATGTTGGTCATGCGCTTAAATTTTCAATGAAGTGCATCTACAGAGTTTTGTTATGAACTCTCTGATTGTAATTTTTTGCTACGTTAATGTTCTTTAGACGAAAGGTATAGTTTATTCACAAAGATATAAATGTGCACCTACACTTTTTGTGGAATTGGATGCATGCACACGATTAGGTGGAAATTTCATCGCAACAAAAATATTTGTGTGAAAATTGTACAACCACATCCTATGTCTGGAAATATTATTCCTCACTTATTTTCTAATTCACTCACCAATTGTTTGGCAAACTTCCCTGTCTTATATTCCAAGAATTGTGGGGATAAATTCCACATAATAGTATAAAGTTTACAACAGCTAGCAACAAGAAAAATAATGATTGCAAGCATTCTAGACAACACATGAATGGCTATAGGATATCGACCAACACATATTGAACTAGAAACTTCCCGAATCCACACGTGGACGTAGGGATGAGAAACGTGTCCCCAAACAAACACCTCCACAGACAGAAGCCGATTGCGTCGCTGGCTCACCTTTCGGTTGCCACTAGCTAGACTGGCGGAAGGAATACCCTCTAGAGATCCTCGAGTCAGACAACCAAGTGGATCCGAGGATGCAGAGTCTTCTACCACCACAGAAGATCAATGAGCACATGCACCTTCAGTCGAAGGAAATGATTTTGCGATTGGAGATCTCCACACAAGGAATCTTACAACACGAACAAACTAGCTACAACACCACAACTCCTCAAGACCGCATGATGGGCCTCTAAACTATAGGTTGGAGGTGGAGAAGGAACAAAGAGAATTACGTCACTCGCTAAGATTGCCCCCTGTCAACGCAACATAATGGCTAGTAAACATCGACAATGTGGGAGGGAACCAACGCCATGAATTGAGAATGGAAACACATGCCTTGCCCCCAACTCGTTGACAACCTCAAGAGATCGAACATGGAGCATAGAAAGATCAACGCCGGAGAAGATAAAGAAGAAATTCAAGGTAACTTAGATGAATGTGGGGGTATTTATTGAAGAAAAGAAGAAGACCACAATCTGCTAGAACAACTCCTAAATAAGGAGAAGAGACAACAAATCCAACAAGAACATAACAAGAGACATTATTAGGGATGGGGAATTGATACGTCTCCATCGTATCTATAATTTTTGATTGTTCCATGCCAATATTCTACAACTTTCATATACTTTTGGCAACTTTTTATACTATTTTTGGGACTAACATATTGATCCAGTGCCCAGTGCCAGTTCCAGTTTGTTGCATGTTTTTTGTTTCGCATAATATCCATATCAAACGGAGTCCAAATGGGATAAAAACTGACGGGGATTTTTTTGGAATATATATGATTTTGGGAAGAAAAATCCACGCGAGATGGTGCCCGAGGGAGGCACGAGGCAGGGGGGCGTGCCCCACCCCCCTGGGCGCGCCCCTGACCCTCGTGGCCACCCCATAAGGCGGTTGATGCCCTTCTTTCTCCGCAAGAAAGTTAATATCCGGATAGAGATCGTGTTAAAATTTCAGCCCAATCGAAGTTACGGATCTCCGGGAATATAAGAAACGGTGAAAGTGTAGAATCTGAGAACGCAGAAACAGAGAGAGACAGAGAGACAGATCCAATTTCGGAGGGGCTCTCACCCCTCCCACGCCATGGAGGCCATGGACCAGAGGGAAAACCCTTCTCCCATCTAGGGAGGAGGTCAAGGAAGAAGAAGAAGGAGGGGGGCTCTCTCCCCTCGCTTCCGGTGGCGCCGGAGTGCCACCGGGGCCATCATCATCACCGCAATCTTCACCAACAACTTCACCGCCATCATCACCAACTCTTTCCCCCTGTATGCAGAGGTGTAACCCCTCTTTTAGCCGCTGTAATCTCTACTTAAACATGGTGCTCAATGCTATATATTATTTCCCAATGATGTATGGCTATCCTATGATGTTTGGGTAGATCCGTTTTGTCCTATGGGTTAATTGATGATCGTGATTGGTTTGAGTTGCATGTTTTATTATTGGTGCTGTCCTATGGTGCTCTCCGTGTCGCGCAAGTGTGAGGGATTCCCGTTGTAGGGTTTGCAATATGTTCATGATTTTCTTATGGTGGGTGGCATGAGTGACAGAAGCACAGACCCGAGTAAGTGGGTTGTTTGCGTATGGGATAAAGAGGACTTGATACTTTAATGCTATGGTTGGGTTTTACCTTAATGATCTTTAGTAGTTGCGGATGCTTGCTAGAGTTCCAATCATAAGTGCATATGATCCAAGTATAGAAAGTATGTTAGCTTATGCCTCTCCCTCAAATAAAATTGCAACAGTGATTACCGGTCTAGTTATCGATTGCCTAGGGACAAATAACTTTCTCGTAACAAAAAGCTCTCTACTAAAACTAACTTAGTTGTGTCTTTATCTAAACAACCCTTACTTTTTATTTACACATTCTTTATTACCTTGCAAACCTATTCAACAACACCTACAAAGTACTTCTAGTTTCATACTTGTTCAAGGTAAAGCGAACGTCAAGCGTGCGTACGGTTGTATCGGTGGTCGATAGAACTTGAGGGAATATTTGTTCTACCTTTAGCTCCTCGTTGGGTTCGACACTCTTACTTATCGAAAGATGCTAGAATTGATCCCCTATACTTGTGGGTTATCAAGATCTTTTTTTGGCGCCGTTGCCGGGGAGCCATAGCGTGGGGTGAACATTCTAGTGTGTGCTTGTTTGCTTTATCACTAAGTAATTTTTATTTGATGTTCTTAGTTGTTCCTTATCTTTAGTTATGGATATGCAACACGAAATACCAAAAAAATTAGGTGTACTTGCTGCTCATGGAGATGAGGAACCTCCTAAAACCCTCAATGCTCGTTATGTGACAGATATTATGTACTACTTTGATAATCCAGAGAAAACCCCATTCAATTTGGTAATGGGAGACACGTTGGATCAACGTGAATACTTTAGGGAATTTCGCTTGACTCAAAAGGGGAAACTAATATGGGATCAAATTTATATGTTGAAATGGTATGCTAGGCAACTATGCTTGAGATATGAGTATACTTGTTGTTCTAGGATGAAGGCTCCACACCTTCCCTTTTTATGCAAATTTAATGATAATGAAACTTGGCTTCTTATGCTAGAGGTATATATGACTACTATGATGTGGAACAAATAGAAGAATTTGTTGCTTTTATGGGTGCTTATGAAATTGAATCTATGTTCAAAGAATATGAAAATCTTTATGATGCTGTCTATAGACCTGAAAATTTAGCTATCCTTAAATATTGTTATGAGAATTATGAATAGAATTCCGATATTGATGTGTTTATTGAGAAAGTCTCTTCTGTCCCAGAAGAGACTAATATTTTGTAGGAATCTATGGAAGAAGAAATTGATGGAACTGTGAGCTCATTGGATGAAAAAGATGAGGAGCAGAGCGAAGAACAAAAGGAGGAAGAGCGGATTGATTACCCATGCCCACCTTCTAATGAGAGTAACTCTTCAACTCATATATTGTTTAATTTCTCTTCATGCTTACCGAAGGATGAATGCTATGATAATTGCTATGATCCCGTTGATTCTTTTGAAATATCCCTTTTTGATGATGCTTGCTATGCTTGTGGCCAAGATGCCAATATGAATTATGCTTATGGAGATGAACTTGCTATAGTTCCTTATGTTAAGCATGAAATTGTTGCTATTGCACCCACACATGATAGTCCTATTATCTTTTTGAATTCTCCAAACTACACTATATCGGAGAAGTATGTGCTTATTAAGGATTATATTGATGGGTTGCCTTTTACTACTGCACATGATGATTTTGATAGATATAATATGCATGTGCTTGCTGCTCCTACTTGCAATTATTAGGAGAGAGGAACTATATCTCCACCTCTCTATGTTTCCAATACGATAAAATTGCAAGAAATTGTTTATACTATGCATTGGCCTTTACTATGTGTGCATGAATTGTTCTTTTATTACATGTCGATGCATAGGAAGAGAGTTAGACTTTGTTGTTACATGATATATGTTACTTTGTGCTCACTATTAAATTACAAATCATTGTTAATTAAAATTGGCTTTGATATACCTTGGGATCCGGGTGGATTCACTACTTGAGCACTATATGCCTAGCTTAATGGCTTTAAAGAAAGCGCTGCCAGGGAGACAACCCAGAAGTTTTAGAGAGTCATTTATTTCTGTTGAGTGCTTACATATAGTTTAAAAACAACAAAAATAAAGAGGGGAACCCAAAACTTTTTCAAAAAGGAAAGTGGAAATGAGAGAGACAAGCATTGTTGAACTGGGAGCTAGCCTTGAACTTTGTTCATGCTCACGGAAACTTTGTGAATCTTGATTACAGAAACTTTTCAGCAAAAATAATTATCCCCTTGTACAATTCCATTGTATTATAAAAGTAATGTGCCAAGGTTTGCCTTTAGGATGTTTACTTTGCTTGTTGGTTTGTACGGTGCAGGAAAGAAACTTTGGCTGTAGCGTGCGATTTTAAATTTTTTACTGGAACATCAAATGGTTCTGATTCTTTTTGCACTGTCTTTCTATACAAATTGTTTATTTTTCTTAATTTTGGTAGAATTTTCCAAGTATCATAAGTATGGTTAATGTTCTGATTATTACAGACTGTTCTGTTTTAGACAGATTCTGTTTTTGATGCATAGTTTGCTTGTTTTGATGAAACTATCAATTCCTATCAGTGGATTAAGCCATGTAAAAGCTATATTACAGTAGACACAATGCAAAAACAACATATGAATTGGTTTGCAACAGTGCTTAGAGTAGTGATTTTCTTTATTATACTAACGGATCTTATCGAGTTTTCTATTGAAGTTTTGTGTGGATGAAGTGTTCGATGATCGAGAAGGTCTCGATGTGAGAAGAAAAGAGGCAAGAGATCAAGCTTGGGGATGCCTGAGGCACCCCAAGTAAATATTCAAGGAGACTCAAGCGTCTAAGCTTGGGGATGCCCCGGAAGGCATCCCCTCGTTCTTCAACAAGTATCGGTATGTTTTCGGATTCATTTCATTCATGTGATATGTGCAGATCTTGGAGCGTCTTTTGCATTTGGTTTCATTTTTCTTTTATGCACCATGCTGGTATGAGATAGTCCTTGGTTTATTTATAGAATGCTCTATGCACTTCACTTATATCTTTTGAGTATGGCTTTATAGAATGCTTCATGTGCTTCACTTATATCATTTGAAGTTTGGATTGCCTGTTTCTCTTTACATAGAAAACCGTCATTTGTGGAATGCTCTTTTGCTTCACTTATATTTGTTAGAGCACGGGCATATATTTTGTAGAAATAATTAAACTCTCTTGCTTCACTTATATCTATTTAGAGAGATGACAGGAACTGGTCATTGATAACCCAAAAGTATAGGGGATCGCAACAGCTTTCGAGGGTAGAGTATTCAACCCAAATTTATTGATTTGACACAAGGGGAGCCAAAGAATATTCTCAAGTATTAGCAGCTGAGTTGTTAATTCAACCACACCTAGAAACTTAGTATCTGCAGCAAAGTGTTTAGTAGCAAAGTAATATGATAGTGATGGTAACGGTAACAAAAGAGTAACGAAAGCAAAGTAATGTTTTCGGTATTTTGTAGTGATTGTAACAATAGCAACGAGAAAGTAAATAAGCGTAAACCAGTATATGGAAAGCTCGTAGGCATTGGATCAATGATGGATAATTATGCCGGATGCGGTTCATCTTGTAACAGTCATAACACAGGGTGACACAGAACTAGCTCCAATTCGTCAATGTAATGTAGGCATGTATTCCGAATATAGTCATACGTGCTTATGGAAAAGAACTTGCATGACATCTTTGTCCTACCCAACCGTGGCAGCGGGGTCCTGATGGAAACTAAGGGATATTAAGGCCTCCTTTTAATAGAGAATCGGAACAAAGCATTAGTACATAGTGAATACATGAACTCCTCAAACTACGGCCATCACCGGTAAGTATCCCGATTATTGTCACTTCGGGGTTAACGGATCATAACACATAATAGGTGACTATAGACTTGCAAGATAGGATCTAGAACTCTCATATATTGATGAAAACATAATAGGTTCAGATCTGAAATCATGGCACTCGGGCCCTAGTGACAAGCATTAAGCATAGCAAAGTCATAGCAACATCAATCTCAGAACATAGTGGATACTAGGGATCAAACCCTAACAAAACTAACTCGATTACATGATAAATCTCGTCCAACCTATCACCGTCCAGCAAGCCTACGATGGAATTACTCACGCACGGCGGTGAGCATCATGAAATTGGTGATGGAGGATGGTTGATGATGACGACAACGACGAATCCCCCTCTCCTGAGCCCCGAACGGACTCCAGATCAGCCCTCCTGAGAGGTTTTAGGGCTTGGCGGCGGCTCCGTATCGTAAAATGCGACAATTTCTTCTCTCCTATTTTTTTCTCCCCGAAAGTAGTTACATAGAGTTGGAGTTGGAGTCAGGAGGTCTCCAGGGGGCCCACGAGGTAGGGGGCGTGCCCGGGGGGGGCACCCTCGTGGCAAGGGTGTGGGGCCCCTGGTCTTCATCTTTGGCGAGGATTTTTATTATTTATTGTAAGATATTCCGTGGAGTTTCAGGTCATTCCGAGAACTTTTGTTTTCTGCACATAAAACAACATCCTGGCAATCCTGCTGAAAACAGTGTCGGTCCGGGTTAGTTCCATTCAAATCATACAAGTTAGTGTCCAAAACAAGGGCAAAAGTGTTTGGAAAAGTAGATACGACGGAGACGTATCAACTCCCCCAAGCTTAAACCCTTGCTTGTCCTCAAGCAATTCAGTTGAAAAATTGAAAGAAATAAAGAAAAACTTTTACAAACTCTGTTTGCTCTTGTTGTTGTAAATATGTCAAGCTAGCATTCAAGTTTTCAGCAAAGATTATAACTAACCACATTTGCAATAATTCACGGGTCTCATGTTTACTCATATCAATAGCATAATCAACTAGCGAGTCATAATAATAAAACTCGGATGCCAACACTTTCTCAAAACAATCATAATATGATATAACAGGGTGGTATCTCGCTAGCCCTTTCTGAGACCGCAAAACATAAATGCAGAGCACCTTTAAAGATCAAGGACTGACTAGACAT
The DNA here is from genome assembly GCF_018294505.1 of Triticum aestivum. NCBI lineage: Eukaryota > Viridiplantae > Streptophyta > Magnoliopsida > Poales > Poaceae > Triticum > Triticum aestivum. The sequence goes on from NC_057812.1 coordinate 615,622,075, forward strand.
TGTAATTCATGGTAAAAGAGATCCGATCATAGTCACACCCAATATAAATTAACAATAATGAATGCAAATGACAGCGGTGCTCTCCAACTAGTGCTTTTTTAATAAGAGGGTGATGACTCAACATAAAATGTAAATAGATAGGCCCTTCGTAGAGGGAAGGAGGGATTTGTAGAGGTGCCAGAGCTCGGTTTTGAAATAGAGGTGAATAATATTTTGAGCGGTATACTTTCATTGTCAACATAACAACCAAGAGATGGCGATATCTTCCATGCTACACACATTATTGGCGGTTCCCCAACAGAATGGTAAAGTTTATATTCCCCCTCCACCAACAAACATCAATCCATGGCTTGCTCGAAGCAACGAGTGCCTCCAACATACATCAGGTCCCAGGGGGAGTTTTGTTTGCAATTATTTTTGATTTAGTTTGCATAAAGCATGGGACTGGGCATCCCGGTGACCAGCCATTTATCTCGTGAGTGAGGAGAGGAGTCCACTCCTCTTGAGAATAACCCGCCTAACATGGAAGATACAGACAAGCCTAGTTGATACATGAGCTCGAGCATATAAAACAGGATATTTATTTGAAGGTTTAGAGTTTGGCACATACAAATTTACTTGGAACGGCAGGTAGATACCGCATATAGAAAGGTATAGTGGACTCATGTGGAATAACTTTGGGGTTTAAGGGATTGGATGCACAAGCAGTATTCCCGCTTAGTACAGGTGAAGGCTAGCAAAAGACTGCGAAGCGACCAACTAGAGAGCGACAACAGACATGTACATGCATTAAAATTAATAAACATTGGATGCAAGCATGAGTAGGATATAATCCACCATGAACATAAATATCGTGAAGGATATGTTGATTTGTTTCAACTACATGCGTGAACATGTGCCAAGTCAAGTCACTTAAATCATTCATAGGAGGATACCACCCTATCATACCACATCATAACCATTTTAATAGCATGTTGGCACGCAAGGTAAACCATTATAACTCATAGCTAATCAAGCGTGGCACACACAACTATGATCTCTAATTGTCATTGCAAACATGTTTATTCATAATAAGATGAATCAAGAACGATGAACTCATCACATTTACAAAAACAAAATAGGTCAAGTTCATACCAGCTTTTCTCATCTCAGTCAGTCCATCATATATCATCATAATTGCCTTTCACTTGCACGACCGAACGATGTGAATAATAATAATAGTGCACGTGCATTGGACTAAGCTGGAATCTGCGGGCATTCAATAAACAGGAGAAGACAAAGCAATATGGGCTCTTGGTTAAATCAACAATAATGCATATAAGAGCCACTTCAACAATTTAATCATGGTCTTCTCCTACTGACCCCCAAAGAAAGAAAGAAAATAAAACTATTTACACGGGAAAGATCCCAAGAAGCAAAAGAAGAACAGGAAATATTTTTGGGTTTTCTTTTTAATTAATACTACAAGCATGGAAAGTAAATTAATTAAAAGCTACAACTAATTTTTTTTCTTAAGGTTTATTAAACACACAAGAAGAAAGCATAATAAGGAAAATAAACTAGCATGGATGATACAATGAAAAAGTATGAACACCGACATCTAGCAATGAGTGTGTGTGAACATAAATGTAATGTCGGTGAGAAATACGTACTTCCCCAAGCTTAGGCTTTTGGCCTATGTTGGTCTATGGCCACGGCTGGCCTGTCTGATATCCATAATAATAGTTGGGGTCGTACTGCGATGAGGAAGAAGAAGGCTCCGATTGCCACTGGCTGGCAATCATCTCCGGATCCCACTGATAGTTAGACTGTCGTGAAGGGTCAAATTGTGGTTCCGGTAAGCGTGGATAGCCGTCAATGGAACAAGGTACTTGCCTACAGTCAAATCAAACAAAGAAGGAGCAGGCAAGGTAATAGTCTCAGGATGATGTTTATTAAAGAACAATTGATATTTAAGCTCTCCTGCCCTATTCTTAATAATAAAATCATGTGCCACCATGCTTTTATAATCTAGATAAACACGAGGCAGTACTTTTTCTTCCTTCTCAGCATGCCTAATAGGTATGTTAAAATGTGCAGCTAGGCGTGTAGCATAGATGCCTCCATAGATGGGGCCCTTTGTATGGTTCAGACTTAACCGTTTAGCAATAGTACCGCCCATACTAAAAGTGTTATCAGTGTATAAACCGTGGAGCAGAATAATTATATCAGGGATACTAAGGTTTCCACAGTTTCCGCGTCCAATTAAGCAATGACTAGCAAATAATGCAAAGTAACATAAAACAGGAAAATGTATGCTAGTGATTCATGCATCGGAAACCTTCCTAGTTTCTCCTACATTGATTGTATCAATAAACCCCTCCACATCATCATGATGTGGTTCTTCTGTCTTTCCCCCAAAAGGGACTAAACAAATCCGACAGAAATCATAAAGTGACATCTCCTTATGCTCATCATATAAATGAAACTACACCGTAGGTGCTGAGTTCCTAGAATGAAAATGAAAGTTTTCCACAAAGGTATTTGTGAGTAAGAGATACTGATCGCATTGGTCGTGGAGGAAAGCGGTGAGGTCTGCATTATGAGCCAATTCATAAAAATCTTCATAAATCTCGGCCGCTCTCAAGAAATCCTCGGAAGGCCATTCACACGCCCGAACCTCCGCGGTGCGCGGCAAATTATACTTAGGCTTCGGTGCCTTCTCCTTCTAGCTTTGGCTCGATGAGTGATACGTCCATTTTGCAGCATGCTTTTATATCGATATTTATTGCATTATGGACTATTATTTCACTTTCTATCACAATACTTATGGCTATTCTCTCTTATTTTACAAGGTTTACATAAGGAGGGAGAATGCCGGCAGCTGGAATTCTGGTTTGGAAAAGGAGCAAATATTAGAGACCTATTCTGCGCAACTCCAAAAGTCCTGAAACTCCACGGAACGTCTTAAAAGAAATAAAGAAAAATCCACGCCAAAGATGAAGGCCAGGGGGCCCAGACCCTGCTCATAAGGGTGGGGGGCGCCCCCCTAGGGCGCGCCCCCTACCTCGTGGGCCCCCTGGTGGCTCTCCGACGCCCATCTTCTCCTATATGAGGTCTTTCGATGAGAAAAAAATAACAAGGAACTTTTCGGGACGAGACTCCGCCGCCACGAAGCGGAACCTTCGCGGATCCAATCTAGAGCTCCGGCAGAGCTGTTCTGCCGGGGATACTTCCCTCCGGGAGGGGGAAATCATCACCATCGTCATCACCAATGCTCCTCTCATCGGGAGAGGGCAATCTCCATCAACATCTTCACCAGCACCATCTCATCTCCAAACCCTAGTTCATCTCTTGTATCTAATTCTTGTCTCAAAGTCCGGGATTGGTGCTAGTAGGTTGCTAGTAGTATTGATTACTCCTTGTAGTTGATGCTAGTTGGTTTATTTGGTGGAATATCATATGTTCAGATCCTATATGCATATTATTACCCCTCTGGTTATGAACATGAATATGCTTTGTGAGTAATTACGTTCGTTCCTGAGGACAAGGGACAAGTCTTGCTATGAGTAGTCATGTGAATTTGGTATTCGTTTGATATTTTGATAAGATGTATGTTGTCTAGCCTCTAGTGGTGTTATGTGAACGTCGACTACATAACACTTCACCATTATTTTGGGCCTAGAGGAAGGCATTGGGAAGTAATAAGTAGATGATAGGTTGCTAGAGTGACAGAAGCTTAAACCCAAGTTTATGCGTTGCTTCGTAAGGGGCTGATTTGGATCCACATGTTTCATGCTATGGTTAGGTTTACCTTAATACTTTTGTTGTAGTTGCGGATGCTTGCAATAGAGGTTAATCATAAGTGGGATGCTTGTTCAAGTAAGAACAGCACCCAAGCACATGTCCACCCACATATCAAATTATCAAAGTATCGAACACGAATCATATAAACGTGATGAAAACTAGCTTGACGATATTCCCATGTGTCCTCGGGAGCGCTTTTCCTATTATAAGAGTTTGTTTCGGGTTGTCCTTTGCTACAAAAGGATTGGGCCACCTTGCTGCACTTTATTTACTTTTGTTACTTGTTGCTCATTACAACCTATCTTATCACAAAACTATCTGTTACCACTTATTTCAGTACTTGCAGAGAATACCTTGCTGAAAACCGCTTATCATTTCCTTTTGCTCCTCGTAGGGTTCGACACTCTTACTTATCGAAAGGACTATGATAGATCCCCTATACTTGTGGGTCATCAAGACTCTTTTCTGGCGCCGTTGTCGGGGAGTGTAGCGCCTTTGGTAGGTGGAATTTGGTAAGGAAAAATTTATATAGTGTGCTGAAATTTACTGTCACTTGTTACTATGGAAAGTAATTCTCTGAGGGGCTTGTTTGGGGTATCTTCACCCCGACCAGTAGAGCAAAGAGTTGCTCCTCAACCTACTGAACCTATTGAAAATGAAACTCCTTTTAAATTTCCTTCGGGTATGATGGAAAAACTGCTAGCTAACCCTTTTACAGGAGATGGAACAAAGCATCCTGATGAGCACTTAATATATGTGGATGAAGTTTGTGGATTATTTAAGCTTGCAGGTATACCCGATGATGATGCTAAGAAGAAGGTATTCCCTTTATCTTTGAAGGGAGACACATTGATATGGTATAGGCTATGTGATGATATGAGATCATGGGACTATAAAAGATTGAAGCTGGAATTTCATCAAAAGTATTACCCTATGAATCTTGTTCATCGTGATCGCAATTATATATATAATTTCTGGCCTCGCAAAGGAGAAAGAATCACTCAAGCTTGGGGGAGGCTTAAATCAATGTTATATTCATGCCCCAATCATGATCTCTCAAGAGAAATAATTATGCAATGTTTTTATGCTCGGCTTTCTGAAAACAATCCACCATGCTCGATACTTCTTGTGCTGGCTCTTTTATGATGAAGACTATTGAATTCAGATAGAATTTATTGGATAGAATTAAACACAACTCTGAAGATTGGGACCTCGACGAAGGTAAGGAGTCAGGTATGACACCGAAGTTTGATTGTGTTAAATCTTTTATGGATACCGATATTTTCCGTAAGTTTAGCACTAAATATGGACTTGACTGTGAGATAGTAGCTTCTTTCTATGAATCTTTTGCTACTTATGTTGATCTACCTAAGGAGAAGTGGTTTAAATATCATCCTCCCATAGAAGTAAAAGTAGTTGCACCTATTAAAGTTGAAGAAAAGACTGTCACTTATAATGATCCTATTGTTCCCGCTTCTTATAATGAGAAACCACCTTTCCCTGTTAGAATAAAGGATCATGCTAAAGCTTCAACTGTTGTTCGTAAAAGCAATATTAGAACTTATACACCTCCTGAGCAAGTTAAATTAGAACCTAATATTGATATTGTTAAAGATCTCTTGTCTGATAATATTGATGGGCATGTTATTCAGTTCGAAGGTGAAACTGCTATAATTGCTAAACCTTGTGATAAAGATAAACATAGACCTGTGGTAGGCGTGCCTGTTATTTCTGTTAAAATAGGAGATCATTGTTATCATGGCTTATGTGATATGGGTGCTAGTGCTAGTGTTATACCTCATGACTTATACAAAGAAATTAAGAATGAAATTGCACCTGTTGAGTTAGAAGATATTGATGTCACAATTAAACTTGCCAATAGAGATACTATTTCACCAATTGGAATTGTTAGAGATGTTGAAGTCTTGTGTGGGAAAACTAAATATCCTGCTGATTTTCTTGTTCTTACTTCTCCGCAAGATAGCTTTTGTCCCATTATATTTGGTAGACCCTTCTTAAATACTGTCAATGCTACCATAGATTGCACTAAGAATGTTGTTACTGTTGGCTTGGATGATATGGTTCATGAGTTTAATTTATCTAAATTTAGTAAACAACATCGTGAGGTAGAATTACCTAGTAAGGATGAAATTATTGGTCTTGCTTCTATTGCAGTACCTCCTAGTGATCCTTTAGAACACTATTTGCTAGACCATGAAAATGATATGTTCATGAATGAAAGAAGGGAAATAGATGAAGTATTCTTTAAACAGGAACATATTTTGCATCACAATTTGCCTGTTGAAATTTTAGGGAATCCTCCTCCACCCAAGGGTGATCCCGTGTTTGAGCTCAAACCTTTGCCTGATAATCTTAAATATGCTAATCTTGATGAAAAGAAGATATATCATGTTATTATTAGTGCTAACCTTTCAGAGCATGAAGAAGAAAGATTATTGAAAACTCTGAACAAGCATCATGCTTCTATTGGATATACTCTTGATGATCTTAAGGGCATTAGTCCTACTCTATGTCAACATAAAATAAATCTTGAAGCAGATGCCAAACCAGTTCGTGATCCTCAATGACGTCTGAATCCTAAAAATGAAAGAGTGGTAAGAAAAGAAATACTAAAGCTTTTGGAGGCAGGTATAATCTATCCCGTCGCTGATAGTGAGTGGGTAAGTCATGTCCATTGTGTCCCTAAGAAGGGAGGTATTACTGTTGTTCCTAATGATAAAGATGAATTGATTCCACAAAGAATTATCACAAGTTATAGGATGGTAACTGATTTCCGCAAATTAAATAAAGCTACTAAGAAAGATCATTACCCCTTACCTTTTATTGATCAAATGCTAGAAAGATTATGCAAACATACACACTATTGCTTTCTAGATGGTTATTCTGGTTTCTCTCAAATACCTGTGTCGGCTAGATATCAATCAAAGACTACTTTTACATGCCCTTTTGGTACTTTTGCTTATAGACGTATGCCTTTTGGTTTATTTAATGCACCTGCTACCTTTCAAAGATGCATGATGGCTATATTCTCTGACTTTTGTGAAAAGATTTGTGAGGTTTTCATGGACGACTTTTCTGTCTATGGTTCCTCTTTTGATGATTGCTTGAGCAATCTTGATCGAGTTTTGCAGAGATGTGAAGAAACTAATCTTGTCTTGAATTGGGAAAAGTGCCACTTTATGGTTAATGATGGTATTGTCTTGGGGCACAAAGTTTCTGAAACAGGTATTGCATTTGATAAAGCCAAGGTTGATGCTATTGAAAAGATGCCATGTCCCAAGGACATCAAAGGTATAAGAAGTTTCCTTGGTCACACCGGATTTTACAGGAGGTTCATTAAGGACTTCTCAAAAATTTCTCGGCCTCTGACTAATTTATTGCAAAAAGATGTACCATTTGTCTTTGATGATGATTGTGTAGAAGCATTTGAAATACTTAAGAAAGCATTAGTCACTGCACCTGTTGTTCAGCCACCTGATTGGAATTTACCCTTTGAAATTATGTGTGATGCTAGTGATTATGTTGTAGGTGCTGTTCTAGGGCAAAGAGTTGACAAGAAATTCAATGTTATTCATTATGCTAGTAAGACTCTAGACAATGCTCAAAGAAATTATGCTACTACTGAAAAAGAGCTTTTAGCAGTTGTATTTGCTTGTGATAAGTTCAGATCTTATATTGTTGATTCTAAAGTAACTATTCAAACAGATCATGCTGCTATTAAATATCTTATGGAAAAGAAAGATGCTAAACATAGACTTATTAGATGGGTTCTCTTGCTACAAGAATTTGATTTGCATATTGTTGATAGAAAGGGAGCTGAGAACCCCGTTGCAGACAACCTGTCTAGGTTAGAAAATATTCTTGATGACCCACTACCTATTAATGATAGCTTTCCTGATGAACAATTAAATGTTATAAGTACTTCTCGTAGTACTCCATGGTATGCTAATTATGCTAATTATATTGTTGCTAAGTTTATAGCACCTAGCTTCACATACCAACAAAAGAAAACATTTTTCTATGATTTAAGACATTACTTTTGGGATGACCCACATCTTTATAAAGAAGGAGTAGATGGTGTTATTAGACGTTGTGTACCTAAGCAATAACAGATCCTACGCAAGTGTCATTCTGAGTCTTATGGAGGACACCACGCTGGAGATAGAACTGCACATAAGGTATTGCAATCTGGTTTTTATTGGTCTACTCTCTTCAAGGATGCCCGTAAGTTTGTCTTGTATTGTGATGAATGTCAAAGAATTGGTAATATTAGTAGACGTCAAGAAATCCCTATGAATTATTCTCTTGTTATTGAACCGTTTGATGTTTGGGGCTTTGATTATATGGGACCTTTTCCTGCCTCTAATGGATATACACATATTTTAGTTGCTATTGATTACGTTACTAAGTGGGTAGAAGCTATTCCAACTAGTAGTGCTGATCACAACACTTCTATTAAAATGCTTAAGGAAGTTATTTTCCCGAGGTTTGGAGTCCCTAGATATTTAATGACTGATGGTGGTTCAAACTTTATTCATGCTGCTTTCCGTAAAATGCTTGCTAAATATGATGTTAATCATAGAATTGCATCTCCTTATCACCCACAGTCTAGTGGTCAAGTAGAGTTGAGCAATAGAGAGCTCAAATTAATTTTGCAAAAGACTGTTAATAGGTCTAGAAAGAATTGGTCCAAGAAACTTGATGATGCATTATGGGCTTATAGAACTGCATACAAAAATCCTATGGGTATGTCTCCGTATAAAATGGTCTATGGAAAAGCATGTCACTTACCTCTCGAACTAGAACATAAGGCATATTGGGCTATTAAAGAGCACAACTATGATTTTAAACTTGCCGGTGAGAAAAGGTTATTTGATATTAGCTCACTTGATGAATGGATAACTCAAGCTTATGAAAATGCCAAGTTGTTTAAAGAAAAAGTTAAAAGATGGCATGACAAAAGGATACAAAAGCGTGAGTTTAATGTAGGTGATTATGTATTGCTATACAACTCCCGTTTAAGATTTTTTGCAGGAAAACTTCTCTCTAAATGAGAAGGCCCCTATGTTATCGAAGAGGTCTATCGTTCCGGTGCCATAAAAACCAAAAACTTCGAGGGCACAAATCTGAAGGTGGTAAACGGTCAAAGAATCAAACATTATATCTCAGGTAATCCCATAATGTTGAAACCAATATTATTGAAACCGTAACCCTGGAGGAATACATAAGGGAAACTTTCCAGAAGGTTTCAGACTCCGAAAAGGAATAGGTATGTGGTACGGTAAGTAAACTGACTCCAAAACAATTTTTAAGGCAATATTTCTCCATTTTGGAATATTTAGAAAAATATAAAAATAAGTAGCAGTCCGGGAAGGACACGAGGGCTCCACGAGGGTGGTGGGCGCTCCCTACCCCCCTGGGCGCGCCCCCCTACCTCGTGAGCACCTCGGGTGCCTTCCGGACTCCGTTTTCTTGCACGTTACGTATTTTGGTTGGTAAAAAATCATTATATAATCTCCCGGGGGTTTTGACTCCCGTATCACGCAAAAATCTCCTGTCTTTGTTTCGAGCTATTTTTCTGATGGATCTAGATTATCATGACGTCCCCAAGTGCTTCCAAGGACAAGTTCTTCGAGAAGGTCATCAACCCTTAGCTCATGGAGGTGCTGCGACACCCTCAAACCATTGAGATGCGTGATGGGTTGTTGCACATCCGCGATGTTGAGGGACCAAAGGGAACCGGAAGCGTGGAGACGAGGCTCGAAGCAATGGAGCAACAAATTTTCAAGTGCCAGGGGATGGTGGAGCGTGGAATCAACGCTAGCCACACGATGCTCGCGGAGTTCACTAACAACTACAAGCCGGATGCCAAGAACACCGAGGAGGCCATCTTCAAGCTATATGAGAAGATCGAGCACCTCCAAGCCCAAATCTATGACCTGCAAAACCAAAACTGTGAGTATGAATATAGATTCAAAAGAATGAGTTTGGCTGCAGATTCGAGGATTCGGAGACTCGATCATCCTTCTATGATGGTGAACCTATGCCTTGGAAGATGGATGACAAGCCCGCATCATCAACAACACCTCCACCTTCTTCACCAACCAAGGAGATATAATCACATGGGTATGGGCACTCCCCTTGGCAACTGCCAAGCTTGGGGGAGGTGCCCCGGTATCGTATCACAATCACAACTCCTATCTTTACCGTTTTTCTTAGTTCGATCCTATTAGTAGTATCTTGATCTAGTAGAATAAAGTTTATGGCATGATCTAGTTTTGAGTTTTGCTTTATGATCTCTCTATGTAATCGAGTCCGTGAGCTATATATAATAAAGATTAGTGTTGAGTCAAGGGCTTGATTATTTTGCCATGATCTTGGGTGAATAAAAGAAAAGAGAAAAAGAATAAAAAGAAACAAAAAGTTCATATTGATCTTATTGAGAGTAATGACTTCACATAGAAAGAGTATGATGATTAAAAGTTGTTGGGAGTTGGCAGACATAGCTTTGGTCATTGTTGCAATTAATAGGAAGTAATAAGGAAAGAGAGGTTTTCACATATAGATATATTATCATTGACATCTTTTATGATTGGGAGCACTCATTAAAATATGACATGCTAAAGAGTTGATGTTGGACAAGGAAGACAACGTAATGAGTTATGTCTTTCTTATATCTGAGATAAAGTATGTTGTCATGGATCCTCTAACTTGTTGAGCTTGCCTTTCCCCCTCATGCTAGCCAAATTCTCAGCACCAAGTAGAAATACTACTTGTGCTTCCAAATACCCTTAAACCAGTTTTGCCATGAGAGTCCACCATATCTACCTATGGATTGAGTAAGATCCTTCAAGTAAGTTGTCATCGGTGCAAAGCAATAAAAATTGCTCTAAATATGTATGATTGATTGGTGTGGGAGAAATAAGCTTTATACGATCTTGTGATGTGGAAGTAATAAAAGCGACGGACTGCATAATAAAGGTTCATATCACAAGGGGCAATATAAAGTGACGTTCTTTCGCATTGAGATTTTATATATCCAACCATAAAAGCGCATGGCAACCTCTGCTTCCCTCTGCGAAGGGCCTATCCTTTATTATTATCTTCTACCTTATGCAAGAGTCATGGTGATCTTCACCTTTTCTTTTTCATTTTATCCTTTGGCAAGCTCAGCATGTTGGAAAGAACATGATATATATATATATCTAATTGGATGTAGGGGAGCATGAACCATTATTGTTGACATTACCCTTGAGGTAAAAGGTTGTGGGGCAAAACTATAAGCCCCTATCTTTCTCTGTGTCCGATTAAAACTCCGTAACCACAAGTATCGCGTGAGTGTTAGCAATTATGGAGGACTAAATGATAGTTGAGTATGTGGACTTGCTTTTTAGCTCTGACATAGACTCTTTCCGATGTTATGATAAATTGCAATTGCTTCAATGACTGAGATTATAGTTTGTCGGAGCCCAATAAGGTTTATGATTTATACTTTTGCATTGTGAATAGATCATCACTTGAACATAAGTAATCATATGACAAAATCTATATATGTTGCTGTTATGAGAATAATCATGATGCCTTCATGTCCGTATTTTATTTTTATCGACGCCTCTACCTCTAAACATGAGGACATATTTATTGTTATCGGCTTTTCGCTTGAGGACAAGCGAGGTCTAAGCTTGGGGGAGTTGATACGTCCATTTTGCATCATGCTTTTATATCGATATTTATTGCATTATGGACTATTATTTCACTTTCTATCACAATACTTATGGCTATTCTCTCTTATTTTACAAGGTTTACATAAGGAGGGAGAATGCCGGCAGCTGGAATTCTGTTCTGGAAAAGGAGCAAATATTAGAGACCTATTCTGCGCAACTCCAAAAGTCCTGAAACTCCACGGAACGTCTTAAAAGAAATAAAGAAAAATCCACGCCAAAGATGAAGGCCAGGGGGCCCACACCCTGCTCACAAGGTTGGGGGCGCCCCCCCCTAGGGCGCGCCCCCTACCTCGTGGGCCTCCTGGTGGCTCTCCGACGCCCATCTTCTCCTATATGAGGTCTTTCGATGAGAAAAAAATAAGAAGGAACTTTTCGGGACGAGACTCCGCCGCCACGAGGCGGAACCTTGGCGGATCCAATCTAGAGCTCCGGCAGAGCTGTTCTGCCGGGGATACTTCCCTCCGGGAGGGGGAAATCATCACCATCGTCATCACCAACGCTCCTCTCATCGGGAGAGGGCAATCTCCATCAACATCTTCACCAGCACCATCTCATCTCCAAACCCTAGTTCATCTCTTGTATCCAATTCTTGTCTCAAAGTCCGGGATTGGTGCTAGTAGGTTGCTAGTAGTGTTGATTACTCCTTGTAGTTGATGCTAGTTGGTTTATTTGGTGGAAGATCATATGTTCAGATCCTATATGCATATTATTACCCCTCTGATTATGAACATGAATATGCTTTGTGAGTAATTACGTTCGTTCCTGAGGACAAGGGAGAAGTCTTGCTATGAGTAGTCATGTGAATTTGGTATTCGTTTGATATTTTGATAAGATGTATGTTGTCTAGCCTCTAGTGGTGTTATGTGAACGTCGACTACATAACACTTCACCATTATTTGGGCCTAGAGGAAGGCATTGGGAAGTAATAAGTAGATGATGGGTTGCTAGAGTGACAGAAGCTTAAACCCTAGTTTATGCGTTGCTTCGTAAGGGGCTGATTTGGATCCATATGTTTCATGCTATGGTTAGGTTTACCTTAATACTTTTGTTGTAGTTGCGGATGCTTGCAATAGAGGTTAATCATAAGTGGGATGCTTGTTCAAGTAAGAACAGCACCCAAGCACCGGTCCACCCACATATCAAATTATCAAAGTATCGAACGCGAGTCATATGAACGTGATGAAAACTAGCTTGACGATATTCCCATGTGTCCTCGGGAGCGCTTTTCCTATTATAAGAGTTTGTTCTGGCTTGTCCTTTGCTACAAAAGGATTGGACCACCTTGCTGCACTTTATTTACTTTTGTTACTTGTTGCTCGTTACAACCTATCTTATCACAAAACTATCTGTTACCACTTATTTCAGTACTTGCAGAGAATACCTTGCTGAAAACCGCTTATCATTTCCTTCAGCTCCTCGTTGGGTTCGACACTCTTACTTATCGAAAGGACTACGATAGATCCCCTATTCTTGTGGGTCATCAATGAGCCCCTCAATAATCTCCTCATCATTTTCTGAAAAAATCTGAAATTTTTTAGTAACTTCAAAATAAAAGTAAACCAAACTCAATAATATTGATAGCAACTACTCCTACAAGTGCCTAGGGCCTATATCAAGCATCAAAACTACTTTTGACCATATAAATTTGACACGCAAGCTCAAGAACAAGGTCACCTAAGCAGCAAAATTTGCAATGAATAAAGCACTACAACAAAAACTAATTGGACCAATGGAGGAGTCATATACCAAGGAACAATCTCCCCAAGCAGTTTTGTGAGAGGTGCTTTGAGCAAGGAGATCGAAAATGGCAGCAAGATGAGCTAGAACTCGTGCTTGAGTTGGGTTTTCGTGTTTGTGGGCGGAATAAGAAGAGGATGGGTGCAGGAATAAGTGAAGGAGGGCCACCGTGGGCCCACGAGGCAGGGGGCGCCCTAGGGGGGTGGGCGCGCCCTCCACCCTTGTGGCAAGGTTTTGGCCCCCTGGTGTGTTCTTTGTTCCATTAATTCTCAAATATTCTAGAAAAAATCATATTTTATTTTCAAGGCATTTGGAGAACTTTTATTTTCAAGGTATTTTTATATTGCACGGGTAATCAGATAACAGACAGAAATTATTTATTTTTTACTTCATTTCAATTAAATAACAGAAAGTATAGAGAGGGTACAGAAGGTTGTGCTTCTAGTTTCATCCATCTCATGCTCGTCAAAAGGAATCCACTAACAAGGTTGATCAAGTCTTGTTAACAAACTCATTCTGATTAACATGAAACCTGAGAAATTTCGAATAACACTAGGTTACCTCAACGGGGATATGCACATCCCCAATAATAATTATATCATATTTCTTCTTGACAGTAGGAAGAGGAAATTCCAAACCTCCAAATATAATCGACAGAATTTTTCCGATAGAATTGATACTATGAACTTGAGGTTGTTTCCTCGGAAAGTGTATCGTATGCTTATTACCATTAACATGAAAAGTGACATTACCTTTGTTGCAATCAATAACAGCCCCTGCAGTATTAAGGAAAGGTCTTCCAATAATAATAGACATACTATCGTCCTCGGGAATATCAACAATAACAAAGTACGTTAAAATAGTAACGTTTGCAACCACAACAGGCACATCCTCACAAATACCGATAGGTATAGCAGTTGATTTATCAGCCATTTGCAAAGATATTTCAGTAGGTGTCAACTTATTCAAATCAAGTCTACGATATAAAGAAAGAGGCATAACACTAACACCGGCTCCAAGATCACATAAAGTAGTTAATCGCATACACAAAAAGATAGGTCTAATCATTTCAGCAATGTATAGTAGGTCCATTAGTTTCTTTTAATGGAGCATGGTATAGTAGGTACTCCTGGATCTCCAAGTTTCTTAGTTCTTCCATCCTTAAAAGTATAATTAGCAAGCATGGTGGAAATTTCAGCTTCTGTTATTTTTTCTTTTATTTGTAATAATATCTTTCATATACTTAGCACAAGGATTGATTTTGAGCATATCAGTTAATCGCATACACAAAAAGATAGGTCTAATCATTTCAGCAAAGCGCTCAAAATCCTCATCATCCTTTTTCTTGGATGGTTTGGGAGGAAAAGGCATGGGTTTCTGAACCCAAGGTTCTCTTTCTTTACCATGTTTCCTAGCAACAAAGTCTTTCTTATCATAACGTTGATTCTTTGATTGTGGGTTATCAAGATCAACAGCAGGTTCAATTTCTACATCATTATCATTACTAGGTTGAGCATCATTATGAACATCATCATTAACATTTTCATTAGGTTCATGTTCATTGCCAGATTGTGTTTCAGCATCAGACATAGATATATCATCTGGATTATCAAGTGGTTCAGCAATAGGTTCACTAGAAGTTTGCACGGTTCTATCATTTTTCTTTTTCTTCTTTTTAGAAGAACTAGGTGCATCAATTTTATTTCTCTGAGAATCTTGCCCAATTCTCTTAGGGTGGCCTTCAGGATACAAAGGTTCCTGAGTCATTCTACCAGTTAAAGTAGCCACTTTAACAGCATAATCATTTTTCTTACTATTCATATCATTGAGCAATTCCTTTTGAGCTTTAAGTACTTGTTCTACTTGAGTGGTAACCATGGAAGCATGTTTGCTAACAAGTTTAAGTTCACCTATAATATTATCCATATAATCACCCAAGTATTTAATCATATCAACATCTTGTTTTAATTGCCTACCAAAATAAGCATTGAAGTCTTCTTGCTTAAACATAAAATTATCAAACTCATCCAAGCATTGACTAGCAATTTTAGCAGGAGGGATTTCAGCTTTATCATATCTATAGAGAGAATTTACCTTTATTACCTGTGTCAGGTTATCGAGGTCTGGAGGTTCTTCAATAAATAAAGGATCAAGATCATATGTTTCTTTGGCAGGCTAATTAAGACCCTGTATTTCTTCAATAGGAGGTAAATTCTTAACATCTTCAGCTTTAATACCTTTTTCTTTCATAGATTTCTTTGCCTCTTGCATATCTTCGGGACTGAGAAATAGAACACCTCTCTTCTTCGGAGTTGGTTTAGGAATAGGATCATTAATTGGAGCAGGAGCTGGCTCAGGAGGTCCCCAATTATTTGCATTTGTCAACATATTATTCAATAAGATTTCAGCTTCATCCGGTGTTCTTTCCCTGGAAGCATCGGTTAGTACATTATGAAAGATATCAAGTATTTCATTTTTCTTAAGAGGATGATCAGGCAAAGTATTAAGTAACTTGAGAAGCCTCCCCCAAGCTTGTGGGAGACTCTCTTCTTTAATTTGCACAAAGTTGTATATTTCCTTTAAAGCAGCTTATTTCTTATGAGCAGGGAAATATTTAGAAGAGAAGTAGTAAATCATATCCTGGGGACTACGCACGCAACCAGGATCAAGAGAATTAAACCATATCTTAGCGTCACCCTTTAATGAGAGCGGAAATATTTTAAGGATATAAAAGTAACGAGATCTCTCATCATTAGTGAACAGGGTAGCTATATAATTTAATTTAGTAAGATGTGCCACAACAGTTTTAGATTCATAGCCATGAAAAGGATTAGATTCAACCAAAGTAATTATATCAGGATCAACAGAGAATTCATAATCCTTATCAGCAACACAGATAGGTGAAGTAGCAAAAGCAGGGTCAGGTCTCATCCTAGCATTTAGAGATTGCTTATTCCATTTAGCTAATAACCTTTTGAGTTCATATCTATCTTTGCAAGCTAAAATAGCTAAAGAAGCTTCTTGATCAAATAAATAACCCTCAGGAATAACAAGTGATTCTTCATCATCACTTTCATCTTCATAATCAGATTCAATATTTTCAATCTCTCTAGCCCTAGCAAGTCGTTCCTCGAGAAAATCACCAAGTGGCACAGTAGTATCAAGCATAGAAGTAGTTTCATCATAAGTATCATGTATAGTAGAAGTAGCATCATCAATAACATGCAACATATCAGAATGAATAGCAGAAGCAGGTTTAGGTGTCGCAAGTTTACTCATAACAGAAGGTGAATCAAGTGCAGAGCTAGATGGCAGTTCCTTACCTCCCCTCATAGTTGAGGGATAAATTGTTGTCTTAGCGTATTTCAAATTCTTCATAGTGTCCAGCAGATATAAATCCCAAGTGACTCGAAGAATAGAGCTATGCTCCCCGGCAACAGCGCTAGAAATTAGTCTTGATAACCCACAAGTACAGGGGATCGCAACAGCTTTCGAGGGTAGAGTATTCAACCCAAATTTATTGATTCGACACAAGGGGAGCCAAAGAATATTCTCAAGTATTAGCAGCTGAGTTGTCAATTCAACCACACCTGGAAACTTAGTATCTACAGCAAAGTGTTTAGTAGCAAAGTAATATGATAGTGATGGTAACGGTAACAAAAGAGTAACGAAAGCAAAGTAATGTTTTTGGTATTTTGTAGTGAGTGTAACAATAGCAATGAGATAGTAAATAAGCATAAACCAGTATATGGAAAGCTCGTAGGCATTGATCAATGATGGATAATTATGCCGGATGCGGTTCATCATGTAACAGTCATAACATAGGGTGACACAGAACTAGCTCCAATTCGTCAATGTAATGTAGGCATGTATTCCGAATATAGTCATACGTGCTTATGGAAAAGAACTTGCATGACATCTTTTGTCCTACCATCCCGTGGCAGCGGGGTCCTAATGGAAACCAAGGGATATTAAGGCCTCCTTTTAATAGAGAACCGGAACAAAGCATTAGTACATAGTGAATACATGAACTCCTCAAACTACGGTCATCACCGGTAAGTGTCCCGATTATTGTCACTTCGGGGTTAACGGATCATAACACATAATAGGTGACTATAGACTTGCAAGATAGGATCTAGAACTCTCATATATTGATGAAAACATAATAGGTTCAGATCTGAAATCATGGCACTCAGGCCCTAGTGACAAGCATTAAGCACAGCAAAGTCATAGCAACATCAATCTCAGAACATAATGGATACTAGGGATCAAACCCTAACAAATCTAACTCGATTACATGATAAATCTCATCCAACCCATCACCGTCCAGCAAGCCTACGATGGAATTACTCACGCACGGCGGTGAGCATCATGAAATTTGTGATGAAGGATGGTTGATGATGACGACGGTGATGAATCACCCTCTCCGAAGCCCCGAACGGACTCCAGATCAGCCCTCCCGAGAGGTTTTAGGGCTTGGCGGCGGCTCCGTATCGTAAAACGCGATGATTTATTCTCTCCTATTTTTATCTCCCCGAAAGCAGTTATATAGAGATGGAGTTGGAGTCGGGAGGTCTCCAGGGGGCCCACGAGATAGGGGGCGCGCAATAGGGGGGGCGCCCCCCACCCTCATGGCAAGGGTGTGGGCCCCCTGGTCTTCATCTTTGGCGAGGATTTTTTATTATTTATTGTAAGATATTCCGTGGAGTTTCAGGTCATTCCGAGAACTTTTGTTTTCTGCACATAAAACAACATCATGGCAATTCTGCTGAAAACATCGTCAGTCTGGGTTATTTCCATTCAAATCATACAAGTTAGAGTCCAAAACAAGGGCAAAAGTGTTTGGAAAAGTAGGTACGACGGAGACGTATCACTCATTCACATGGTTAGTAAAATCCTACATAAAATTTGTAGATCACTGAATATGATATGTTTGATTCCTTGCAATAGTTTTGCGATATAAAGATGGTGATATTAGAGTAACGCTAGTGGGTAGTTGTGGATTAGTAGAAATAATTGTGTTGAGGTTGTGATTCCCGTAGCATGCACGTATGGTGAACCATTATGTAATGAAGTCAGAGCATCGGGTATTTATTGATTGTCTTCCTTATGAGTGGCGGTCGGGGACGAGCGATGGTCTTTTTCTACCAATCTATCCCCCTAGGAGCATGCGCGTAGTACTTTGTTTCGATGAATAATAGATTTTTGCAATAAGTATGTGAGTTCTTTATGACTAATGTTGAGTCCATGGATTATACGCACTCTCACCCTTCCACCATTGCTAACCTCTCTAGTGCTGCGCAACTTTCGCCGGTACCATAAACCCACCATATACCTTCCTCAAAAAAGCCACCATACCTACCTATCATGTCATTTCCATAGCCATTCGGAGATATATTGCCATGCAACTTCCATCATCATCATATACTTGACTTGAGCACCATTGTCATATTGCTTTGCATGATCGTAAGATAGCTAGCATGATGTTTTCATGGCTTGTCCGTTTTTTGATGTCATTGCTACGCTAGATCATTGCACATCCCGGTACACCGCCAGAGGCATTAGTATAGAGTCATATCTTTGTTCTAGTATCAAGTTGTAATATTGAGTTGTAAGTAAATAAAAGTGTCATGATCATCATTATTAGAGCATTGTCCTAGTGAGGAAAGGATGATGGAGACTATGATCCCCCCACAAGTAGGGATGAGACTTCGGACGAAAAAAAAGAGAAAGGCCATAAAAAAAGAAGGCCCAAAAAAATAATGAGAGAAAAAGAGAGAAGGGACAATGCTACTACCCTTTTTCCACACTTGTGCTTCAAAGTAGCACCATGTTCTTCATATAGGAAGTCTCTTGAGTTATCACTTTCATATACTAGTGGGAATTTTTGTTGGAAATATGCCCTAGAGGAAATAATAAATTGGTTATTATTATATTTCCTTGTTCATGATAATCGTTTATTATCCATGCTAGAAATTGTATTGATAGGAAACTCAGATACATGTGTGGATACATAACAACACCATGTCCCTAGTAAGCCTCTAGTTGACTAGCTCGTTGATCAATAGATGGTTACGGTTTCCTAACCATGGACATTGGATATCCTTGATAACGGGATCACATCATTAGGAGAATGATGTGATGGACAAGACCCAATCCTAAGCCTAGCACAAAGATCGTGTAGTTCGTTCGCTAAAGCTTTTCTAATGTCAAGTATCATTTCCTTAGATCATGAGATTGTGCAACTCCCAGACACCGTAGGAATACTTTGGGTGTGCCAAACGTCACAACGTAACTGGGTGACTATAAAGGTGCACTACGGGTATCTCCGAAAGTGTCTGTTGGGTTGGCACGAATCGAGACTGGGATTTGTCACTCCGTGTAAGCGGAAAGGTATCTCTGGGCCCACTCGGTAAGACATCATCATAATGTGCACAATGTGATCAAGGAGTTGATCACGGGATGATGTGTTATGGAACGAGTAAAGGGACTTGCCGGTAACGAGATT
Source organism: Triticum aestivum (assembly GCF_018294505.1). NCBI lineage: Eukaryota > Viridiplantae > Streptophyta > Magnoliopsida > Poales > Poaceae > Triticum > Triticum aestivum. Next base: position 615,641,851 of record NC_057812.1, read on the forward strand.
GAACAAGGTATCGGGATACCGACGATCGAATCTCGGGCAAGTACAATACCGCTAGACAAAGGGAATTGCATACAGGATTGATTGAATCCTCGACATCCTTGTTCATCCGATGAGATCATCGTGGAACATGTGGGAGCCAACATGGGTATCCAGATCCCGCTGTTGGTTATTGACCGGGGAACGTCTCGGTCATGTCTGCATGCTTCCCGAACCCGTAGGGTCTACACACTTAAGGTTTGGTGACGCTAGGGTTATAGAGATATTAGTATGCGGTAACCCGAAAGTTGTTCGGAGTCCCGGATGAGATCCCGGACGTCACGAGGAGTTCCGGAATGGTCCGTAGGTAAAGATTTATATATGGGGAGTCTTGTTTTGGTCACCGGAAAAGTTTCGCGCATTATCGGTATTGTACCGGGAGTGCCGAAAGGGGTCCGGGGGTCCACCTGCCCCGGGGGGGCACATGGGCTGTAGGGGTGTGCGCCTTGGCCTATATGGGCCAAGGGCACCAGCCCCAAGAGGCCCATGCGCCAAGAGATAAGGGAAAGGAAGAGTCCTAAAGGGGGAAGGCACCTCCTAGGTGCCTTGGGGAGGATGGACTCCTCCCTGGCCGCACCCTTCCTTGGAGGAAGGGCCAAGGCTGCGCCCCCTCTCCCTTGGCCCTATATATAGTGGGGGAAGGGAGGGCAGCCGCACCTAAGCCCTGGCGCCTCCCTCTCCCTCCCGTGACACATCTCCCTCTTCCCGCAGCGCTTGGCGAAGCCCTGTTGGAATCCCGCTACTTCCACCACCACGCCGTCGTGCTGCTGGATCTCCATTAGCCTATCCTCCCCCCTTGCTGGATCAAGAAGGAGGAGACGTCGCTGCTCCGTACGTGTGTTGAACGCGGAGGTGCCGTCCGTTCGACGCTAGGATCATCGGTGATTTGGATCACGACGAGTATGACTCCATCAACCCCGTTCTCTTGAACGCTTCCGCGCGCGATCTACAAGGGTATGTAGATCCACTCCTCCCTCGTTGCTAGATGACTCCATAGATTGATCTTGGTGACACGTAGGAAAATTTTGAATTATTGCTACGTTACCCAACAATTTTCATTATAGAACTTGGCTTGTATATTCCGATGATGGGCTTCCTCAAATGCCCGAGGTCTTCATGAGCTAGCAAGTTGGATGCACACCCACTTAGTTTTCAGTCTGAGCTTTCATACACTTATAGCTCTTAGTGCATCCGTTGCATGGCAATCCCTACTCACTCACATTGATATCTATTGATGGGCATCTCCATAGCCCGTTGATACGCCTAGTTAATGTGAGACTATCTTCTCCTTTTTGTCTTCTCCACAACCACCATTCTATTCCACCTATAGTGCTATGTCCATGGCTCACGCTCATGTATTGCGTGAAATTTGAAAAGGTTTGAGAACGTCAAAAGTATGAAACAATTGCTTGGCATGTCATCAGGATTGTGCATGATGTGAATATTTTTTGTGGTGAAGATGGAGCATAGCTAGACTATATGATTTTGTAGGGATAACTATCTTTGGCCATGTTATTTTGAAAAGACATGATTGCTTTATTAGTAGGCTCGAAGTATTATTGTTTTTTTGTCAAATGATAGACTATTGCTTTGAATCACTCGTGTCTTAATATTCATGCCATGATTAGATATGTGATCAAGATTATGCTAGGTAGCATTCCACATCAAAAATTATCTTTTTTTATCATTTACCTACTCGAGGACGAGCAGGAATTAAGCTTGGGGATGCTGATATGTCTTCGTCGTATCTATAATTTTTGATTGTTCCATGCCAATATTCTACAACTTTCATATACTTTTGGCAACTTTTTATACTATTTTTGGGACTAACATATTGATCTAGTGCCCAGTGCCAGTTCATGTTTGTTGCATGTTTTTTGTTTCGCAAAATATCCATATCAAACAGAGTCCAAATGGGATAAAAACTGACGGAGATTTTTTTTTGGAAACCCTTCTCCCATCTAGGGAGGAGGTCAAGGAAGAAGAAGAAGGAGGGGGGCTCTCTCCCCCTCGCTTCCGGTAGCGCCGGAGTGCCACCAGGGGCCATCATCATCACCACAATCTTCACCAACAACTTCACCGCCATCATCACCAACTCTTGCCCCCTCTATGCAGCGGTGTAACCCCTCTTTTACCCGTTTTAATCTCTAATTAAATATGGTGCTCAACGCTATATATTATTTCCCAATGATGTATGGCTATCTTATGATGTTTGAGTAGATCCGTTTTGTCCTATGGGTTAATTGATGATCCTGATTGGTTTGAGTTGCATGTTTTATTATTGGTGTTGTCCTATGGTGCTCTCCGTGTCACGCAAGCTTATGGTGGGTGGCGTGAGTGACAAAAGCACAGACCCGATTAAGTAGGTTGTTTGCGTATGGGATAAAGAGGACTTGATACTTTAATGATATGGTTGGGTTTTACCTTAATGATCTTTAGTAGTTGCGGATGCTTGCTAGAGTTCCAATCATAAGTGCATATGATCCAAGTAGAGAAAGTATGTTAGCTTATGCCTCTCCCTCAAATAAAATTGCAATAGTGATTACCGGTCTAGTTATCGATTGCCTAGGGACAAATAACTTTCTCGTAACAAAAAGCTCTCTATTAAAACTAATTTAGCTGTGTCTTTATCTAAACAGCCCCTACTTTTTATTTACACGCTCTTTATTACCTTGCAAACCTATTCAACAACACCTACAAAGTACTTCTAGTTTCATACTTGTTCTAGGTAAAGTGAACGCCAAGCGTGCGTAGAGTTGTATCGGTGGTCGATAGAACTTGAGGGAATATTTGTTCTACCTTTAGCTCCTCGTTGGGTTTGACACTCTTACTTATATAAAGAGGCTATTATTGACCCCCTACACTTGTGGGTTATCAGGAATCGAGACAAAGTATAAGCGAATCGTTGAAGATGGCCACCCCAAGGATCACCTATACCGAAACTTGCCATATCCTCCCCATCAATGAGCACTAGCAAGGACAAACCAAGGATGACCAGTTGCCAAAGACCTCTAGGGATGCAAAGATAACGGCTAATACTAAAGCTAAGGAGTGCAAGGACACCCCTCCCCTCTATCACCTATCTGGCCACCAAGGCCGCCAGATCTGGGAGAGTGGGGTCGAAGGAGGGAGAAGCAGAGGTGGGAAAAAGGGAGGTGAAGCAAACAAGTCTAGGTAGTCCACCCAACATGTGAGGTACTACTTGTTGCATGCACACTCCGATATCTCATGCATCTTAATAACTATGTTTCAAAAATATTCAAAACTCAAAATTATAAACAGAGCATTGAAATTATGATTAGTTCACCATTTGAGTTCTGGTGTCTTGCTCTTAAAAACATGATCCCTTATCTGGTTATGTTTCGAAAAATAGTTTCTGGAAAGCACACTAGTCTAGAATCACACATCACATATGGTTGAGAAAAACTCATGGCATATGGAACCAGGGCCATCACTACCGGCATGTTAGAGTCATACACACATCGCACATGGTTACTCGTGGTCTTTGGCAGAAATTTACAATGATTGTGAGACTTTCCATCGAAGGATGAGTTAGAGAAACTTCATGTGGAGATGCTCTAGTAGAAAAAGGGCCTATTGCCCCGGTTCGTAAGGCCCATTTGTCCTGGTTCTTGAACCAGAACTAAAGGGTCGTTACTAAAGCCCAAGGCCTTTAGTCCCGGTTCTTACACGAACCGGGACCAATGGGCCTCCACGTGGCCGGTGCTGCGAGCCCAGGCAGGAGGGCCTTTGGTCCCGGTTGGTGGCACCAACCGGGACCAAAAGGCATCCACGCGTCAGCTGTTTAGGGGCTAGGTTTTTTGTTTTTTTTTCTGAAAGGGGGGAGGATTTGGGGGTTTTGTATGGTTAATTAAGGTGTTTCATATATTGTGTTAGGTAGCTAATTAATTAATAGAGATAAGTGTCCTCTCTTATCTCCGTGCTTGGTCGACGCTACGTACTATACGCATAGAGAGGCCCTCGACACGCTAGCTAGTAAGAAAATGAAGGAAAACATTAAGTACAGAAGTTCGTCATGCATACCGAGAGAAGTGATCGACCTCTCCTTCTCCGAGAGATTGGTCGAACAACAAGTTTTCGTATTATCTATCCGACGCTACTGGCTACATACATATACAATATGTAAGATCTCTTACAATCCCCTAGCATCTGAAATCAAGTTCCACATGCTATTCTCTGGCTTTATTGATGACGTGGTCAAGAAAGAATCCCGCCTATTCCTCTTGAATTGCTTTCATGCGATCTTCTGGTAGGAGTTCATTCCGCATCTCCCACGTCTAATTTGAAGAAGGGGGTTAATACAGATATATATGAATGAAACTCAACAGAAATGATGGTGTAATAAAATGAAATTGTGAATATTATTGCTTACGCACATCAAATTGTCTTTTAGAGTAGCCCCGCTTATCTTTCCAAGTCGTGTTGTAGATGAACTCGCACACGTAGTATCCACAGTAATCATTCCCTTGTTCCTGCCACAAGCACTTTAGGAGAAATAGAGGTCAATCAAACTGATAATGAAGCATTATAAATGGCATTGATGAAAGTAGCTAGAATCAGCGGGAGATGCGCGGAACTAGCTAGCTAGTAGTACTTACTTTCTGGTATGTATATCGCAGCTCCTTCGGCAGTCCCGGAGCTTCTTTGGTGAACTTTTTCCAAACCCTGCAAGACAAAGAAAATAATTATTACTTGAGATATCAGGAAATGAACAAAAAGTTGTCGATATGGTGCGATAATGATCGATTGAACTTACTTGTTGAGAACTTTAGTCATGTCCGCATAGGTCTCGGGATCTTTTCGTCTCGAGTCTAAGACGGTTACTAGTCCCTACTCAAGCTTAATCTCCAGGAGAATATAGTGGAAGCTGTGCACGCATGCATAACTCATCAATTACATTACTATAACCTCGCTCGAGTAATAAGGGAAACCGAATATGCACAAGACATTAACACTCACTTGAAGTTGTAAGGAAAGAGTATTTTATCTTTGTTTTGATTTATTATCAATGATTTGAGCAAGTTGGCCTCGACATCTTTGGCGCTCTTTTTAACCTGAACTTCATCTATGACATTTGTGTTAATGAACCCAATATCATACATTTCTGCTTTTCTGCACTCGACAATCTTCAATCTGTATAATATGGTGAGGATAATTATATATACATGCAATGAAAGAGCTGAGCTATATATAGAGACTTAATGACAGCAGTAGTACTTACAGACAGTAGCAAGTGACCATTAATTTATCGAGGGCCTTTTGATTGAAAAACTGAAAGAACTCCTCAAATGGAACAGTCAAAAAATCAATTCCAACAAGGTCGTGCTCCTCTTTAACTCTCAGATATAAAGTATTCGTCCCCCCAGACTCTCTGCAGGTTTTCATGTACCAATCATGGAATCTTTGCATCATCGTTGTTAGAGATTTTTCATCTTTGACAAGAGGCTTCCCGTAATGGTACTTGTGTTCTTCCACCTCCAAGAAATCATAATGTACATCATCGGGCAGGTGTCTCCAAGATTGCTATAACCGGGCACCATCCTCGGATCATTAGCGACGATATCACTAGACACCTTGAGCGGGGGGCACGATTGGTCCGCCTGTTCAACGAGCTGGGAAATTTTTTCCCAACTCGTCGTTCTGCTACCTTCGATCACTGATAGTACTTCCCGACCGCTCCGCTTCGATATATACCTTTGCAGTAATGCGCTCATAGTTGTTTTTCAGTGGAGACTTTGGTGGTTTCCTTAGGGCATCGATAGTGCGCTTTGCTTTAACCGGATCTACCTTCTCCTCCGGAGGTGGATGTCTTTGATATGTCTCCAACGTATCTATAAATTTTGATTGTTCCATGCTATATTATATCCTGTTTTGGACATTATTGGGCTTTATTATACACTTTCATATTATTTTTGGGACTAACCTATTAACCGGGGGCCTAGCCCAGAATTGCTGCTTTTTTGCCTATTTCAGAGTTTCATAGAAAAAGAATATCAAACGGAGTCCAAACGGAATGAAACCTTCGGGAACGTGATTTTCGGAACGAACATGATCCAGAGGATTTGGACCCTACGTCAAGAAAGCAACCAGGAGGGCACGAGGTAGGGGGGCGCGCCTACCCCCCCAGGTGCGTTCTCCACCCTCGTGGGGCCCACATTGCTCCACCGACGTACTTCTTCCTCCTATATATACCTATGTACCCCCAAACTACCAGATACGGAGCCAAAACCCTAATTCCACCACCGTAACTTTCTGTACCTGTGAGATCCCATCTTGGTGCCTTTTTCGGAGCTCCGCCGGAGGGGGCATCGATCATGGAGGGCTTCTACATCAACACCCTAGCCTCTCTGATGAAGTGTGAGTAGTTTACTTCAGACCTTCGGGTCCATAGTTATTAGCTAGATGGCTTCTTCTCTCTTTTTGGATCTCAATACAAAGTTCTCCCCCTCTCTTGTGGAGATCTATTCGACGTAATCTTCTTTTATGGTGTGTTTGTTGAGATCGATGAATTGTGGGTTTGTGATCAAGTTTATCTATGAACAATATTTGAATCTTCTCTGAATTCTTTTATGTATGATTGGTTATCTTTCAAGTCTCTTCGAATTATCAGTTTGGTTTGGCCTACTAGATTGGTCTTTCTTGCAATGGGAGAAGTGCTTAGCTTCGGGTTCAATCTTGCGGTGTCCTTTCCCAGTAACAGTAGGGGCAGCAAGGCACGTATTGTATTGTTGCCATCGAGGATAACAAGATGGGGTTTATTTCATATTGCATGAGTTTATCCCTCTACATCATGTCATCTTGCTTAAAGTGTTACTCTATTCTTTTGAACTTAATACTCTAGATGCATGCTGGATAGCAGTCGATGTGTGGAGTAATAATAGTAGATGCAGGCAGGAGTCGGTCTACTTGTCTCGGACGTGATGCCTATATACATGATCATACCTAGATATTCTCATAACTATGCTCAATTCTGTCAATTGCTTAATAGTAATTTGTTTACCCACTGTAACACTTATGCTCTCGAGAGAAGCCACTAGTGAAACCTATGGCCCCGGGGTCTATTTTCCATCATATTAATCTTCCGTCAACAAGCTATTTCTTTTTCCGTTTATTTTGCTTTCTTTACTTTGCATCTTTATCATAAAAATACCAAAAATATTATCTTATCATATCTATCAGATCTCACTTCCGTAAGTGACCGTGAAGGGATTGACAACCCCTTTATTGCGTTGGTTGCGAGGATTTTATTGTTTGTGTAGGTGCGAGGGACTCGTGTGTGGCCTCCTACTGGATTGATACCTCGGTTCTCAAAAGCTGAGGGAAATACTTACGCTACTTTGCTGCATCACCCTTTCCTCTTCAAGGGAAAACCAACGCAGTGCTCAAGAGGTAGCAGTCTCTTATCTTTCACCCCTTCAAAGAAGTCCTTCACTTCTTTTCCACGATCTTCGCGTTTTCTTCCACGGTCCTCTCGTATGGTAACTTCTCTAGAGGCTTGAGAGGTGGACCGAATCTGTATTGCCTCCCGACTCTGGCTGTACTGCTAGACACCGGAGCAGACGGAGCGGCTGCAGTTGTCTTCTTTCGTGCCGGCTTACGAGGCGGAGGAGAAGGACTACGACGCTCTGGAGCAGCCGTAGCAGCGGCGGGTCTCTTCCGCCCTTGCTGGCGTGGCGGAGAAGGAGGAGGCTGGCTGCTCGGGCACGCTGGCGTAGGCGGAGAAGGAGGCTGAGTGCCCTGATCACTCGCCGGAGGAGGAGACGGAGGAGGAGGAGGAGGCGGAGGCGTCCAGTTTGGAAGGTTGATGAGCTCCTTCCACCATAGGCATGGAGTCTTCAGAGAAGAACCCAGCCAAGTCTCCCCTTCATCGATAGTGTGGTCAAGCTCGAGGTCCTCAAATCCGTCTGTTATTTCATCCACCATCACCCTAGCATATCCTTCTGGAATCGGCCGGCAGTGAAAAGTTGCGCAAGGTTCAGGAGGTGCAACAGAGCCAACAGCCGCATTGACTTTCAAATTCATACATTGCGTCATAAAGTGGCAATTTTGAGACTCCATGATGAAGTCCATGGGGTAGCTAGCAGGAGCCGTGAAGACAGGCTCCAGCTGCTGCAGCTCGGTGGAAGCCATGCTGCTTCTCCGCTGAGATGGCGGGGTAGCTTCGGCGGGTCGCTTGTTGTGATCTGCTTCTCGTTGCTCTATCGCTTGTACCCTTGCGTGCAGTGCCTAAATTTGGATCTACTCCGCTTTCTTCCTCCTCTCCTCTCATTTGTAACTGCCTGCGTCCGGAAACCCACCTTCCACGGAACGGAGCCTGGCATGCCTCGTGTCCGTCCAGGGTGCTCGGGATTCCCGAGGGCCATTGTGAGCTTGTCGTTCTCTCTGTCTGGAACGAACATCCCTTGCTGCGCTGCCTCGATATACTCCTGTAGCCTCTTGATGGGTATTCTCAGTTGCTCGTCCGTCCAAACGCACTTCCCTGATACAGGGTCCAAGGATCCGCCAACCCCAAAGAACCAAGTCCGGCAATGGTCTGGCCAGTTCAATGTCTCTGGTTCGACCCCTTTATCAATCAGGTCATTCTCAGCCTTGGCCCACAACGGCCGGGCTCTAAGGTAGCCACCTGACCCCGTGCGATGGTGATGCTTCTTCTTCGCAGCATTTTTCTTGTTTGTCACTGACATCTTCTTACTCTTGTCCGATGTCTTGTGGGCCACAAATGCGGGCCAGTGATCTCTGATCTTCTCATACCGGCCAGTGAATTCTGGTGTCTTGTCTTCGTTGACAAACGATGTTTTCAGCACATTCTTCCACCTCCTGAATAGTTCTGCCATCTTCTTAAGAGCATGAGACTTCATCAATTGCTCTTTATCTGGCTTCTCCAGATCCTCCTCTGGCGGTAGGGTGAAATTTGCCTTCAGCGTGGTCCAAAGACCATCTTTCTGCATATCGAAGACATAAGACACCTCAGGGTCTTCATTCTTAGGATTTAACCATTGGTGGATACTGATCGGGATCTTGTCCATAATAAGAACCCCGCACTGAGCAGCAAATGCTTCCTTTGTCCGGATGGGTTCAATCGGCATGCCATCGCGCGCGATTGCTGTGATCTCAAACCTTTCATCTGAGCGCAACTTTTTTTCGGGCCTCGTCTCTTTACCGAAGTTGTGCTCGATCCGGAAGGCTAAAAAAAGAAGAAAGACGAGAGTTAATTAATATGTGTACATATACCAAAACAATGAATGCATCAATTAGCTAGTCAACACAAGCTTAACTAATATATATACCTAGCCGGACTCGGTTCGGTCACCGGAGCCGTCATCACGGTCTCCTTCTTCCACCGGCATTGGGTCACCGGAGACGTCATCACGGTCTCCTTCTTGCACCGGCATTGGGTCACCGGAGCCATCATAATCATAGCCTGCTTCTTCACTCTGTCCTTCCAGACCATCGGTTTTGTTGAGAAACGACATGCCGACATCACTTCCTTGTGCGATTATATATGTCCCCCAACATCGCTTCTGTTGCTTCGTCTCGGGGGTGCTCCATAGTTTCTGCAAATATCTACAACATGGCAATTATTATTCAAATATGACAGATGGATATATTAGTGGCAAACGCAAAACTAGCTAGCTAATCAGTATAAGGAATCATATTAGTGGCCTCGATGCTGCTTCTCTAGGGTTTGGGGTGGCCTCGACGACGCTTCAAGGGTATGGGGTGGCCTCGACGACAACGCTCTTTTAACATGGTAAATTTGGGTGGCATCGAGAGAGTTTGTCGGGTAGGGGCGCGGCGGGAGGGGGTAGGCGACCAACATCGTTTTTTTCTATGGTTTGGGCGTCTTCGAGAGTTTTGGTCGAGCGAGAGGGCCATGGGGTGCTCCCGTGGTATAAGTTATCACGGTTAAGAGGGGTATATATATCGACCGCCCATCATGTCGAGGTTATTTTGGAACGGAGTTCCTGATAAAAAATAAGAAGAGGAAGTAGAAGATAAAAAAAGATGAGAAGAAGAAAAAAAGAGGAGAAGAAGGAATAGAGGAGAAGAAAAAAATAGGACTCTATTTTTTCTTCTTCTCCTCTATTCCTTCTTCTTCTCCTCTTTTTTTTCTTCTTCTTCCTCCTCTTTTTCTTCCTTCTTCCTTTCTTCCTAGCTAGATATATAAAACTTTTCTAAAAAATGTTATCGGGGAGGGGGTATATCGACCTCCCCTCATGTTGAACTTATCGGGGGAGGGGGTATATCGACGCCCACCCCCCTCATCATGCATATATAGCTACCACATACATATATACATTGAGAAAAATTACATATATGCAACAAAAACATTAATACACGTATGAACAAAAAAAATACATATATGAACAAAAGCATTCTCTAAACAAAAAAAACTAATCTGATAAATCTAATAAGAAATTAATCTAATAAAAAACATGCTCTGAACTTACATATAGCCACATACATACAAATATAAATTTTATATATATGAACAAAAAATTAATCTAATACAAAATAAAAAACAGAGCCGGACCGGCGCGGCGGCTCACAGCGGGCCGGGGCATCTGGCGACGGCGACGACGGGGGAGGCGAGGGCGGCGGTGCATGGGGGCGGGCCGCGGGAAGGGTCTCGGGCGCGGAGCAGGGGCCGGCGCGGCGACGACGTGGTCGGGGGCAGGGGCAGCGCGGCGACGGCGTCAGAGGAAGGGGCGACGCGACGACGGCGTCGGAGGCAGGGCGGCGCAGCGACGACGTCGGAGGCAGGGGCACGCGGCGCGGCGATGGCGTCGGAGGCAGGGCGATGATGGCGACGGCGACGAGGAGTAGCGCTGGGGCGTCGGGCACGAATTGACGATTAAATTGTGAAATTTTCACAAGTCCAGCTTATATATCCAGAGCATTGGTTCCGGTTCGTGGCACCAACCGGGACTAAAGGGGGGCATTGGTCCTAGTTGGTGTCACGAACCAGTACCAATGCATCCCTTTAGTCCCGGTTGGTGCCACCAACCGGGACCAAAGGCCTGTCGCTGCCCGCGGCCAAAAGTTTAGTCCCACCTCGCTAGTTGAGAGGGTCTCTGAGTGGTTTATAAGCCCCACTCCGGCTGCACTCTCGAGCTCCTCTCAAATGCGTTCTTCTGGGCCTAACATGACACTATGTTGCTTGTGGGCCTACTGGGCCTCTTGCGGGCCAGAATCCTGGCCCATGGTTGGGTTTAGGCCGTGGTGGCCCAGTAGGTGGCAGTTTTTTCATTTTTTTTGTTGCTTTATTTATTATTATTATTTTTCTACTTACAACAAAAAACTTACTGTTCCTATTTTTATTTATTTTATTAAAGTTTATTTATTTTACTTTTATAAAGTTTATTTTGTTTCTACCTCTTTATTTTATAAAAGTTTATTTTATTTCATTTTGTTTCTACTTATTTATTGTATTAAATTTTATTTTATTTTGTTTTGTTTCTACTTATTTATTTTATTAAAGTTTATTTTATTTTGTTTCTACTTATTTATTTTATTAAATTTTAATTTATTTAATTTTGCTTCTACTTATTTATTAAAGTTTATTTTGTTTCTTTCCACTTTTCATGTTTTGAACAGAAAATACTTTGATAATTTAAGTGGCATGAATTTTATATAATTTTAGTTTAAAAAATACTAGAGGTTTATAAAAGTTGTTTAGTTCATTCCTTTTGCTATTAGAGTTTTATAAAAAAAATTAGTTAATTTTCTTTTTGCATGGTATCATCATTTCATCCACATAGCATGTGCAAGAAAGTAGAGAGAGTTACGGCAAAAACTGGATGCACTTCATGTACAAAACGGACAATCTCTTTCGAAGTATCAGGGTTTCATACGAAAACTCATCCGTTACAAAGGGATTTCATTTTTTGAACTTATTTGAACTCCAGAGTTTTTCTGTGTTCAAAATCCACCATTCAAAGCCACATCATCAATTTTCAACCCTTTCTGACTTCATTTTTTATTTTTCATACATTTACTGATTTTTGTGAGCTAAATGACCCTGAAATTGAAAAGCATTTGAAATGAATTCTAAAAAGGTTGAATGTTTGCATGATATCATCATTTCATCCACATAGCATGTGCAAGAAAGTAGGGAGGGTTACGGCAAAAACTGGAAGCACTTCGTGTACAAAATGGACAATCTCTTTCGAAGTATCAGGGTTTCATACGGAAACTCGTCTATTACAAAGGGATTTCAATTTTTAATTTATTTGAACTCCAGAGTTTTTCCGTGTTCAAAATGCACCATTCAAAGCCACATCATTGATTTTCAACCCTTTCTGACTTCATTTGTTTTTTTTCATGCATTTACTGATTTTTGTGAGCTAAATGACCCTGAAATTGAAAAGCATTTGAAATGAATTCTGAAAAGGTTGAAAGTTGCATGATATCATCATTTCATCCACATAGCATGTGCAAGAAATTAGGGAGGGTTACGGCAAAAACTGGATGCACTTCGTGCACGAAACAGGCAATCTCTTTCGAAGTATGAGGGTTTCATACAGAAACTCGTCTCTTACAAAGGGATTTCATTTTTTTGAACTTATTTGAACTCCGGACTTTTTTTGTGTTCAAAATACACCATTCAAAGCCACATCATCAATTTTCAACCCTTTCTGACTTCATTTGTTATTTTTCAAGCATTTACTGATTTTTGTGAGCTAAATGACCTTGAAATTGAGAAGCATTTCAAATGAACTCTGAAAAGGTTGAAAGTTGGCATGGTATCATCATTTCACCCACATAGCATGTGCAAGAAAGTAGAGAGGGTTAAGGCAAAAACTGGATGCGCTTCGTGTACAAAACGGACAACCTCTTTCAAAGTATGAGAGTTTCATACAAAAACTCATCTGTTAGAAAGGGATTTTATTTTTTTGAACTTATTTGAACTCCATATTTTTTTCTTTGTTCAAAATGCACCATTCAAAGCCACATTATCAATTTTCAACCCTTTCTGACTTCATTTGTTATTTTTCATGCCTTTACGATTATTTTGAGCTATAAGACCCTGAAATTGAAAAACATTTCAAATGAACTCTGAAAAGGTTGAAAGTTGGCATGGTATCATCATTTTACCCACATAGCATGTGCAAGAAAGTAGAGAGGGTTACGGCAAAAACTGGATGCACTTCGTGTACAAAACGGACAATCTCTTTCGAAGTATGAGGGTTTCATATGGAAACTCGTCTCTTAGAAAGGGATTTATTTTTTTAACTTGTTTGAAATCCATAGTTTTTCTGTGTTCAAAATGCACCATTCAAAGCCACATCATCAATTTAGTACATATAGCTCTCATTAATAGATAAGTGACCAAATTAATAGAAGTTCATCATCACATTAAAAACAAAGTACATACATACTTCTCATTGAACAACATATAACTCTCCAGAGCATTTAGTTAAACCATACATTGAAACTATGTAAAACCTTTCAATGCAACAACGAATGCGGTCATAATCACAACCAAGGTAAAAATTGATCCAACGGCGTAATGATACCAAGCCTCGGTATGAATGGCATATTTTCTAGTCTTTCTAAATCTTCAACCGCATTGCATCCATCTTGATCTTGTGATCATCGACGACATCCGCAACACGCAACTCCAATATCATCTTCTCATCCTCAATTTTTTTATTTTTTCCTTCAAGTAATTGGTTTCTTCTTCAACTAAATTTGACCTCTCGACAATAGGGTCGGATGGAATTTCCGCTTCAACTACCTCCTACATAAATAAAATCTATGTCACATTGGTCGGCATAGTTGTCAAAAACAATAAATGAAGCAAATAGTTATAAAAAGATAATATATACCACATCTAAATCATAGACAGGACGAGGGCCGACGGGGGTGGATACGAAAAGCATCGCACTATATAATAACAAGCAATAATAAAAGTTAGAAAATTAGACAAGTATCTATCTAAAGTAAGAATTATTTTCTTTCAGAAAGAAGATAAGAACAAGAGGCTCACCACGGTGGTGCTGGCGACGAGATCGGCGCGGGCGATCGACGGCGGTGAAGGCGGGGACGGGACGTGACAGACCGCTAAACCTATGCATATCTCGGGGAAAATGGAGTTTGGAGGTCGAGCTTAGAGAGGATAAAGCTTAACTAGCGTGGGTCGGGCATTTCATCGAACACCTAATGTGCATAGGAGGTGAGTTAGAGCACCCAAATGCCCTCTCCTCGCAGGCCAGAAAAAACAGAGCACTGTGGAGTGCTCTGCTGCGGCGGCGGGATATATATAGGCAACTCATTTGTCCCGGTTCGTGGCTGGAACCGGGACTAAAGCCCAGCCTTCTGTTCTGGTTCGAGCCAAAAACCGGGACCAATGTTTGTGGGCCAGGAGCGAGGCCCATTGGTCCCGGTTTGTGCCTAGAACCGGGACAAATGGGTCCATACGAACTGGGACCAATGCCCACAAGGCCCCGGCCGGCCCCCTGGGCTAAAGAACCAGGACGAATGCCCCCATGGGTCCCGGTTCGTGACTGAACCGGGACTAATGGGCTTGCCCTGCCTGAACCAAAGCCCTGTTTCTACTAGTGATGTATATTCTCCATCACCTAAAATGTCTAGAGATATGCAAACATTTATTCAATAGTATATTGGCATATCTAGATGCCAGGAGATTACTATGTTTTTCATGGCGAATCAAACCTTCATACATCAACTTTTAAGATATCTTAAATATGCAAAACCTCTATAGGCCTTATTGATGACGATTAGGCTATGGGAGCTCTACCAAGCCCAAGACTGCAAACATCAATGCAACTACAAGATTGGAGTAGTCGATCCGAAGACATAAATGAATCCTATGCTGGGATCCCGGACATTAAAGAGCTTCTCGTACAATAGCTAACGTGTTTTCATAAGGAAAAGGTGTACATACTACTTCCCTATAATTCACTGTAAATCTACTAACGCACAATGGCGTTTTATTCATTTTTTATGCATGTATCTCCTTCTGCTCACATCCGTCTGTTCAGATTTACATAGCAAATGTTGGCTCCTCATTGAGAACATTCCTATATTAGGCAATGATTCTTACCTTGATTACGACAGTCAAAAAGGAGTACCTCAATGATATCTCGTCATTTTGGGTAAAGATTTTGTAGCACCTACAAATAAGACATGTGTGGGACACCATTATGAGTTCAAATGCAGAGTGCAACTGAAATTTTGCATGACATGTGGGTACTACATACGCACCAATGTGGACTCCTTTTTCAGTCATGGAATCAACATTGATGTGATATGGTATCACACAAGACTTCCCATTATGATCTGGGTAACAAGATGTATGACTGAAGGTGTACTTTACCTGCATCAAACATATCTTGGTGCACATCACTGACTATGCCATCATCCTATACCAAAGAGTGAATTCTACACCAAACTCCAACTACGAGACAAGGTAGGATTTTTCAAGGGTGGTGTTGGTACCAGCCACACATAGCACCTAGGCGGCTTGAGTTTTGTGTACAAAAAAGTAGGTAGATTTGTTGTTTGTATGGTTCATCTATTGCTGCATGTTTTCTTAATAGACATAACCACATTGTTCGTTGCTTGTGCACTTGTGTTCTTACATACACTTGTGTCAAATTGTTATGTCATTTACATATGGGGATTTTTTTTATTATTGATGTTATTTATGCACATATGAATGTAGTATGCGTAATAACCTGACTTATATGTTGGATATATGAATCCTGAAAGAAAACCATCATGAATTTTGAAACAATTTGGTGACCAGGCAATGTCGGTGTGTTTTCCTAATTCTTGAAATTCTGCCGCGGAAGAATATTATGACCTCACAATAGGTGATTGTTTCTCATTTTGTTATGGTTCCGTCAGTGCTATCTACTTCGTGTACTTTACTTTAAGTTTATAGGCGGGCTTTCCTCATATTTGATCAAATTATTGTTATGTGCATATGAGAATACATGGGCAAGAGGAAAAAACATTTTGAGCCTCCTTTTCTTGGAAAAGCGCAGCTGGTCACACAGGTTTAAAGCAGCCAATCATGCACAAATTATTACAGTTCCCTCTTGCATGAAAGGTTAGAGTTCCCACTATCAAAGAAGCTCATTTTTTACTTACACTAAATGATGCCCTGGAGGTTGTTACGTGAATTGCTTGCAATTAATTATTTGACGAGATTTGTTGTCCAAAATCTGAATATGAGAATGAAGACTAAAAATATATTTATTTATTGTATTTAATGATTATATATCTATTAAATATTTATCGAATTAGTATAAGTAACACATTCTCATGCATATTGATAAAGCGTGATGCGCATGTTTAGAGAGTATGCATCATTTCCCATGAATGTAGAGAAAGTTTGAATAGTGGGGCATGTGTGATGAGGTGGCATGTGTAGTATACTTGATATGTTGACACATCTCTTGCTCAAACCATATATATATATGCACAACATGCTGACATCCGAAATAGAGGAGTGCCTGAACAGAAGAGTTCACACAAATGAATGGAAGTTATCGACAAATAAGAAGTTTCGATCAAGATTTTAATTTTGTTTTGGAAGTTGGGAGTACCCACTCCTCAATTGCTCCCATCTCTCAAAAATACATTTTAATGTTTCAAAAACTTCTGAAAATAATTGTGAATATTCAAAAGTCATGTCTCAACAACCCCTAAACATTTCAAATCTAAGTTCAAAACCACATGGATATACAAAAAATAATTTCTGGATGTGACACTATTCTTGGAGATTTGTCTATTTTTTTCCATGGCGTATTTTGAATTTGGATTTGGATTTTTTTAGAGATTGTAGTCACATGTCTTGTGAACTTTTATAATGTTTTTCGTGACTTTTTGAAACATCTAAATACATTTTTGGAATTTGGGAGCGTTGAAGGAGTGGGAGAACCTGATGTTTTCTCGATCATTGCAAGGACGTCCACCCCACCCCCCCCCCCCCCCCCCCCCCCCCCAGAAAAAACTGACTGACCACTTACCAACTACACCCCTACTGCTTCTGTACCTGTATTATATTTCGCCTTTGTGTGTGTTGAGCACAAGCTAATGGTCATGGTGGGTAGTGACATGATTATGACCAGACACACGATCTGGACAAAGTTCCCTTCTTCGAAATCCCCTGATCCAGGCCAGCAGAATGGACAAGGTGGTGGCAGTCGCAGAGTGTTCCACGTACTACATTCCTATCATTCGGTACGCAAAAATATTTCAATTTCTTGTTGGCGTGTACCATCATGGGATCAAACTTTTTCATGATTTTTATTGGAGTAGTATTCATATATTTCCCGATGTGCATGCAAGGCATCAGACATATTCAAACAAATCTTTGTAATGCAAATGCTGGACTAAGTGCATGTGAATGTATTAGTGATGTGTGATGTATGAGATTATGACTTGTATGGCAGTATGAATGTTATTGGTGAAACTTGGTACGATATTTTACGGAGTGACGACATGCTATATGCATACATCTTTTTTTGACGGCACGCCTATGATTGTGAATTGTTTGCTTTTTGTTTTTATCAAAGGACGTGCCAAAATTTTGTGTGCGAGGCTTCAAGCCAGCTTGTGAGCTTCACAAACTGGTTGGAGGGATTGGGTTCGGCTAGTTCGCCCTCCTAGCCTTGACCCGGGGCCTCGAACCTAGAGCTTTCTGTCCACCCCTCGCACGGCATGACTCATGATGCACGTAAAGTGGTTCGCGAGTGGTAGGAATTTAATCAAACATCTATCGTGCATGGGCCCTTCTCAATTAACAATGTTATTATCATCTATATTGTTTTGCTAGCAATTTTGATTCTAGGTGCAGATGGGAATGCCGCGTATGAGTTTGTCGTTTTCCTGCGTGTACCGTTCTGGTTTTGGGATCCTGCTGCAAAGGTTACTTTGATGAGTGACTATAAAAATTGGGAGTGTCGACATTGTTGGCTCACTTGATCTTAACTGTCCAATAAACTTTCATTTAGAAATAGAGGAATGTCAACAGGATTGTAACAATCTTCTCTGATTAATGCAGTCCTTTCTCCCGCAAAAAAAAAGAAACAGAGGAAAGAATCCTTTGCAGCATGTGCATCCGCATGCACGAACATGCTAACTGATTAGAATTTTCTTATAAAATAAATAAGCTGTCGAAACACTACAAATTTAGTTGCTAGACTAGGGGAAATAAATCAAGTCCGAACAGCTGATAAAGCACTCTAGTGATTGTGCGATCATGCCGACTAATGCATGGCAGACTGTCAGTGCCAACTCCAGTTATATATAAATGTATTGATCCGTCGCACACAACTTGCTGAAACATGTCGAGGGTGTGCACACAATGACACATAAACAGGACATACATCCCGGTGCAGATAGTAGTAAAACACATAGCATGCCCGAAGAAACAATCAAAATGTCAACTTGTCAATTAATCATTGGGTGTGTCTAGGGCACATCTAGATGTGCTCTAATTATTGCACATCTAAGTGAGCGAATCAAGTATAAAGAGAAAAAGAAAAAAGAAAAAGGAAATACCCACACGAATCTCAACGTAAGATCAATGACATAGGACTTAGATGTGCAATACTTATGGTACATCTAGATGTGCTTTAGCAAAACTGTTAATTAATCATTGCGCAACCATGCCGTTGATCTGAAAAAATAGCACATGTCAAAAAAATACGAAGCTGATCGCAACATTTCTTTTCGAGGGATTACCCGGTTCATGATTTGTTCCGCAGAATGAGATGCTGGCACGTCTGGAACCCATTCAGCTATCACACAAGTTGAATGAGTTTAGATGAAATTTACATCTGAATGACAAATACTCCGTCTACTACTTTTATTCAGCTCACCCCACACACTGATAACCTTATGGATAATAAATAGGTTATAGAGCTGAAATGCCTTTAATGTGACCACATCCTTTTGTGGTTTTTAAACCGGGGCGTGATCACAGACAAGCTCGCACATAAGATCTAGCATGAGTAAGTTTTGTGTCTTCTGCCATAATGATGAGTCAACTAAATCCCTTTCAAGTGTGGATGAGTCAACTAAATCCCTTTCAAGTGTTGGTTAGCTTATGAAGTCTGACCCATAATTCATATAGCTTTAAACATCTACCACTCATAGTGTGGGTAACATGTTCGACAACTGGTATGGTTGGGGGATATTGATATGAAGTGTTCATCCTAGCTATATTGTCATGGGGCGGTGGTCTTATGTTGGGCTTTTGGCTTTCAAGAGGAAAGGTCTGCTTCTCTCTTGGCCGTATTCCTGTATTTGCCAAAAGAGTCTTTCTCTTTTTTGTTTTCGTTTGAGACTTGAACATGATGGGTGTGTGCATCTTGCTATACATTGGCTGGGTATTACCTCAACACGGTTCTATCAGTTCGATATAAGCATTTAATGAAATTGCCTTTGTAAAACAAACACGAAAACGCGAGCCGCTAGTTTTCTATCGCTGACACTGACAGGTCTTGCTGCTAGGCGCTCCTCTATATAAGAATGGTTCAGGTCGAAAATGCCTAACGGTGGACGTGCACTATGTGGACCATATCCAGGCCGTCCGTTTTCCACACTGACCAGATTCGCCGCTGTATTCACGGGGCCTGTCCCCTCGTAGACGCTTGCCCCCCATGTATCTCGGCTGCCAGAGATAGTGATGTGGTGACAGAATCTAGGCGTTGTTCCATGTACCGCGGCACACTCGAGGTCTGTTGCTGTGCCAAAAGTATACATGGCAGCCTGGGCACATGTCTCTTCCTCTCACGTGACTCATTACAATAATATCCCGCCACTCACGGCACAGTTATAGCTAGCCCTGGTACATCTTCACGCTATAAACATTAGCGATCAATTTAGCGGTACGTTTTAACCTCGCCCACCAGACATAATATTAATTTTTTTCTTGACGCGAAAATGATATCCAGTCCTACCACGTAATATAATCGGCTGTTTTTCACAGCCAAAAAAACACAATTAGCCAGTCAACAATTTTTTATACACTTTTTAACTACTTTTACCGTCCGCTCTTAACCATTATCCATACGGTTCTGCCATAATAAATATATTGGTAATTCGTTTTTACACAGCTAGCAACCGAAGTAGTTGGTTAGGGTGAACATCTACAGCCCTCGTAATGGGCAAGATGAAACAGCAGCGTGCGGCATTGTTTTTGTCACGTCCCGACGTGCAAAAGGCTGCCTTTCGAGGGCCACCCCCATCAAAGCAATCCCAGTGCTCTAGTCACTTCACGCATTTACCGCATCTACACGCGCATCTCATCTTCTTCAACAATCCTTCTCCCCACCCACCCACCAACCAGAGTCCCAGGAAGAACAAGAAGGCGATCTAGCAGGGAGAACGCCATGGCCGCGCATAGCAGCTCACACATCCGCCAGTTAGCGGTCAGCATTTAGGTTTTTGCCTATCAGCGACTTGTTCAGCACGAAGCCGCCGCCGGAAAAGGTATGAACAGCCTCACGCTTTTCAGTAGCAATTTAGCAGTTCTTCCTAAATCTCACTAGTTTGCCTGCCATTAGGTTCTGTAGTTCATGGTGTTTGTCGGAATGGATAATCATTTTGCTGCGGAGGGATCAGCAAGAGTTATTAATCAAGATACAATGAGCATTGCAGACCATCCATCCTCGAACTCTTGCTCCGTGACCATGTGATGAACCAGCTTATGAAATTCACTTGTGAAATCAGTTTTCTTGCTCCACAAAACCCCCATTGACTCCTTTGCTTTCTTCAGCACATGCCATTTACACCACCTATGCGTTGTATTGGGCATCTCTGTTTCTATAGCCAATTCCATTGACCGCGCCTGGGTTGCAACCAGTTAAGTAAATTAGATCCATTAGGAGCTTACAACATGAAAAGTATTTGTTTAAGAAAAATGAGAGATTCACATCTACGCCTTATCTAGCCGTACCTGTTAATATTGTTTACAGGTGTTTACCCCCGACCATCCTGATGAATTCACGGAAAACCCACTTGAATGTGTCCTCCTTCTCATCCCTCAGCATGACACCTCCGAAAATTATGCTCTGGAAGTGATTGTTCACTCCTACAAACAGACCGAATGGCATGTCATATAGGTTTGTCCTGTATGTGGTATCAAATGTTACAACATCTCCGAAACACCTATACTGGTCCACACTACGCCCGTTAACCCACATAAGTGTCTTAATCCTGCTCTCGTCATCAACCTGGACAGTATAGTTGAATTCTGGATCGTTTGCTTTCATCTCCGCAAGTACGTCCATTGTTTTTCGGGCATCTGAATCAGACTGCTCCTTGTTCAACTTGCAACACAGCGTCTTTAGTGACCGTTTTGTAAATGGCACATTATCAGCTGATCCAAAAAAACTACCAACTATGCTAAAAACCTTTCCAAGACTGACATTGTTCTCTCTAAGCTGCCTAACAAGATCCTTAGTATACCGGTCAATGAGCTTGTGCGACGGCCAATGCATTTTCTCACCACAAGTGCTTGACAAAGAGTGGTTGTGTGCCGCCCGGTGCTCTGAAATATACCATCCATTGTCGTCCGACCGAAGCAGCCTGATCCGGGCAGCACAACCGCACCGTGTTGATCTTGTATTCTCCCTCTCCGGTTTACCCTGCCGATGCACATAACATGATTTGTCAGCCTGTAACATATTCTTGCAGACTTTTTTCCCCAAAAAGTGATGCACAAAAAGAAAAACAAACGCACCGCACATCCACAGACTATCTCCTGCATGCACTTCACCCGCTCCACATTTAGCCTGCTTTTCGAATACCTTATACCAAATCCAAGCTCCCACGAATACAAATTGTAGAACTGATAGGCTTCATCCAATGAATCAAAAGAGGTCCCGACAGCTGGGTTGACAACATTGCCATCTCTTTTCAATATGAAAGCCCTCATGGACAATTCAAGGGCACTTTTCCGGTTAGGGTTGAGCTCGCGCTCAGCGGGGGCCTTTCTGATCCTTACCCTGTTATTTTTGAGAGACAAATTAAATAATTCGCATAGAAAAGAAAACCAATTCCTCTTCCTCAATGCACCAGATTACACGAAACTGTCAATTATTGCCCCCCTGATTTCCAATTTTATACAAAGGCAACCACGACAAAGCAGGACTGCAGATAAAAACAAGAAATGCAAACAAAATCTTTTCCTAGTATAGCACTCAGACACCTCTCGACTTTTTAGTTAAACTAGCTACAAACAGGACAGGATATGCAATTTCAAAGAACAAGAAGACTGTGCAACAGCCCGCACGCAAATAATCCCAGTAATTTTAGAAACCTAATGTAATCAGTCAGACACACAGTGCGGATTTAGTACAGACCTGTACTAAATGACTACATAACATATAGCTAGATGCTAATGAAACCATTTTTTCATATATGACCAGCACACAAAAGAAATCAGTTCTACACGCGATTACCTGCGTGTCCATCTGCTCGTAGCCTCCGAACAAACTTGCAAGAGCGGGTCCTCGCCAAGAAATCCGGCATCTCCGCCACCGCTACGGAGGTCCCCTGCACGGCGAATGTCAGCCTCGGCGACGCTGATAGAAGCCTGGGACTCTATAGGCCGGGCAGCACAAGCATTGCCCGCATGCCCGCGGCTAATCCTGCGCGGAAAAAATCAAATCAAGGAATTTCAGGGACAAACGGCAACCAGATCTAATCCTAACTTCATTTTTTGCGTGAGACAAAAACTAGTAGCTCTGTTAAGTGGCATCTGAATTACCTCTGTTCGGAATCGCCCTCCGTATCCATGGACAGGTCCATGGAGCAGGCTCCAAGGTCTCGATCCAGAGGAGGAAGACGAACTGGAGAAAGGAGCAGCAGGAGGCGTATGGGTCTGTGCCCTGACGGCCAGTGCTTTGAGAAAGGGATAGCTGGCCACGCGATGTGGGCCAACATGCCTTGCGCCTCGACTAGAGACTAGTCACGTGATCTTTGCAACTGTACCAAACCCAGCTGCACCGTGTACCAGCACACGCACTCCGCAAGTCCAGCTCCACAGCAGCGACACATTTGTTCCACACCGATACGCCTATGAACCTAATACCTATTACTAGGGAGCGGACAGGGGGGAGACAGCGAAGTGATGTTTGCCAATCCCCAGGAACGGTTGGACGGCCATGATTAAGTCCACACGAGCCGCCGTCCACCGAAAAGTCGCTTCGTGGTTCAGGTGGCCGTGTAGAGCACACGCCCGTCAGGACAGTCCAATAAACCAGAAGCCCTGGAACGAAGATCGTCCGCATAGAGCTAGCCAACCCTTTTACTACATTCAGCGATCAAGACAATGGACGGCGCCAGCGAGGGACGGGAGCAGCCGATGTTGGAGAAGGAGCTGATCAGCAGCCACAAGGAGCATCACTTCACGGCCGGGGAGGTGGTGCGCGATGTCATCATGGGCGTGTCCGACGGCCTTACCGTGCCCTTCGCCCTCGCCGCAGGGCTCTCAGGTGCGAGCGCGGCATCATCGCTCGTCCTTACCGCCGGGCTTGCCGAGGTCGCAGCAGGGGCCATCTCCATGGGACTCGGGGGGTAATCACTGGTTCTCTTATACTACACCATAATATATCATCCATATCTACCACTAGTTTGCAGCCTGGCCTAGTTACTTCTTACTGACGAGTGACGACCCAAAATTTAAATATCCAATTCTTTAGGAAAAAAACAACAGTCACATCGTCATGATTACGCAGTAGCTAAATATGGAACACATCATTATTGAAACGCTTAGTTTGATCGTAGCCCTTAACTATAACCTACATATAAGAGAAATTTTGAGACACACCCACTAATATGATCCATTAATTCTGTGTGATCTAACAATTCAAACATACTATTACCTACGATTCTACATGTGCATGTGGTTATATTAAAGTAAGCTATTGAAATCATAGATAGCAAGATGTGTAGATTGCATGTGGTTACTATTGACATTACAGATCATGCAAATAAGGAAGAAAATAATATGTATGAAATTTCTGATGATTATAAGCGTTGACAAATACAAGCCTAGTTGAAGTACATGTTGATTATATATACTCATATTTTACTATTCATGTTAGAAAAGTTACACAGATAACAAACAAGAGTTAAGAGGGGTTGTTTTTGGCTTACGGAGCTGCTGGTCCTAATGCTCGTCCATACATTGGCTACATGTGCCTCAGTTTTCTAGTATGCAATGTGATGAGAAAAAACTGAAAAAGATTAATACATTGGAGAAAGTACTAATATGTTCTTACTAGCTAATAACTCCAGTGTATAGTTGTATATAACAATATGTCCTTGCATTGTCAATATTTTAGATAGATATGCTATGCCCACTATGCATTATAAAATACAGATCATATATACAGTTCAAAAGCCACACATGCATTTTCTATCACTCTCAATGTTATGCATTAATACCTTCCGCAACAAAATGCTATATGTGCAAAACTATACAAGTGATGCATATACTATGTAATTTGTTTGTGTGGTATTAGTATTTGGTGTGAAGTCGATAAACATATAGGTTTTCTTCATTAGTATAGTTTGGAATCTGTGGGGTCAAAAAATAACTTGCCATACGTGAAAATTGGGTATAGCCAACCTTTCTCGATGGATGGCTGGGATTAAATACGCATCTTGCCGTCTAGTGGGTAAGTTGTGTCTAGTGGGTAAGTTGAAGCGTCTTAATAGATCTTTACAAATAAAGTAGAACTGATGGAAAACGCAAATAAATGCTTATGACACAAGAGGTAATTAGTAGTCATCGATATATAGGATGGGCTACGGCCATTGCTGATCAGTTTATAGTGAATGTTTGGGGGCGGATTATTGGCTCATAGACTTCTCGCGCACACTTTTCTCGTTCGGGAATTGATAGCTTTTGGTTATGAAATTTTTCATGCTATTTGTAACATGATGGTTCTTTTATCGCATTTGGCGTCAATTTTATTTCTAATCTTTGTAATAATCTAGCCTTGTGTATTATTGGTGCTTAGACCAGGGTTAATAAATTAAGCTTCCATTATCTAAAAAAATCAGTTTAAAGGTTTTGTTGCGGGGGAGTGGGGATGGGGGCAAATATAATCAACCATTTATCTTGCTGCAACCATTTGTGATCCATTGGATTGGGAGGAGAGGTGGCAAGTACAATTACTTCCTCGCCAATTTATCCCAATTTCTAATATATATGCTACACCATATATGCTTCTTGTAAGCACTAAGTACAACTTTAAATTAATACATTCGTAAGTTTGGGCATACCTATTTTGAGACATAAATATTATTATTGCATACACATGGTATTAAGATAATGATCTTTAAGAATGTAAGATGTATGTATTATGATGTATATAGAAGAAGGAATTCAAAAAGCCGCACATGATAGCTTACTCAACCGAGTACAAATTTATGAAATGGTTTTTCTTCTTCTGAAAAACATGCAAATGTCCAAGTCATTTGATGTACTTCAAAAAAATCATTCAGAAATAATTGGTTTGCACCCTTCATAAACATCACATTAGTACTATAATATTTTCTTCTTTTTAGAGCACCAAAATTTTCTCACTGGGGCAGGGGGGCCATCATCTTCGTGTGTAATTTAAAGTCATGCATGATACATGAACATATATATGTCTAATTGCGTTTGAATCGTTTTGACACACCTGGAATATTATAATGTTCGTCGGGGGGGTGGGGGGGGGGGGGCATGCTACCATTTCATCTCTCAGGTACATGGGTATGTTCATTAAGTGGTTAAAACTAAATATATATTTTCCCATATTAGGGGTAGATTGGAGAGCATCTGGAAATGAACCTAGTTCAATTGGATAAGAGAGTTGATGTACAATCTCATTGTTTCGTTCACATCTTGAATGATCACAATTTAGATTTATACATATATTTATATTGTCGGGTTTTCCACTGCATTTTTCCTTGAAGAAGATAGTTGGAGGCCTTCTAGAATGAGATGCGCATTCAAGATTATTGATTTGGCTTAACCTCTCATCATCTATTTGCATCTCTGGGATACATTGTCGTATAGGTACCTGGCGGCTAAGAGCGAAGCAGACCATTATGAACTGGAGTTAAGAAGGGAGCAAGAGGAGATCATCGCGGTCCCTGAAATCGGTAATTTGAGCATGTCTTTTATGATGAAAAAGATTAGACATGTTTTTTCGTAGATTAGTTAGTTCATGGAAAAGTGCATGCACCTACATATGTACATATTTACATGCGCGTAAAAAATTCGAATCATTGGGTTCGGAATTTCCTCATTAAAATTATTAACCATATCCCAGAGGCTGCTGAGATCGGAGAGATCATGTCGTAGTATGGACTCGAACCCCACGAGTATGGCCCTGTGGTGATGGGCCTGCGTAGGAAGCCGCAAGCCTGGCTCGAGTTTATGATGAGGTACATCGTCTTTTTTGACACGACATGCATGATGAGATACGTCTTCCACTCGAAATTAATTGTCTTAATTAAGTTGGTCATAATTATTAAATTCAGGTTTGAGCTGGGACTTGAGAAGCCATACCCTAGAAGAGCCCTGCAGAGCGCTCTTACGATAGCGCTCTCCTACGTTGTCGGCGGGTTGGTCCCACTCATGCCCTACATGCTCATTCCCACTGCTCATGACGCAATGCGCACATCGGTCGTGCTCACACTTGTGGCACTCTTCTTTTTCGGCTATGTCAAGGGCCGCTTCACTGGAAGCCGCCCCCTCTTCAGTGCCCTCCAGACTACTTTTATCGGTGCAGTTGCTTCTGCCGCGGCATATGGAATCGCCAAAGTTGTGCAAGCCTGACGATGTATAGAATTCTCTCTCATCCAAAGTTTCACTAGCATGGAGTGAATGAATTCACAAATAAGCATGAGATAGGGAGTATTTCAGTTATATTCCGTTCATCTTTTTTCCTTTTCTTTGCGTGAATGTGTTTGTGTTTGCTTCTGAACTGTCATGGGTTTGGGTGTCACTTTCGTCGTCCAGCAGTGAATAAGTTAAGGTTGTTGGAATAAGCCACGGCTTGGTGCGGTCAGACTCGTCGGACGCGTCGGGTGCGTGCGGGACGTGCGGGACGCACTGGTGCGGTCAGCCTCGTTGGGCGTGTCGGTGCGCGCGGAACTAGCAGGACGCAGCGGCGGCGTGGCGTATGTGTGTGTATGGGCGGTGTGTGGCCATGTCAGATTCGTAGGTGTGTGTGCGTATGTATGTATCACGTGAGCTAGGTAGATGGGCGTGCATGCATGTATAAGTTGCCGTGTAGTAGCTAGACTGTTTGCAGTCGGTTGCGAGCAGCGCGGTGTGCGCGTCGTGCGCGTGGCCGAGCGGAGCGCTTGCATGCAGCAGCCAGTCGTGCATGCGTGCTTGGCCGAAACGTGGGCGCTGCGTTGCTGCCCAGGCTACAAAGCCGGCTGGGTCGAGAAGTGTTTGTTGCATGGTGGTTAGAGAAAAAGAAAGGGTTCGTGGCCCAGGCGTTGGTCGCCAGTAAACCTTGTGTCCTCTGTGCTTCGTCTACCTCCGTCCAGCTGCATGAGCGAGAGTTAGTCTAGAGTTGTTTTAACAATTGGTATTCAGAGCTTCGGTTCGGGCAATCACCGACGATCATGGCGCTCGTCCCACACGACGGCGGCGCGGGCGGATCGGCAACGATGGCGATGCCGATGCTGACCGCGGACAACTATACGGTCTGGGCCATCAAGGCGCAGGCGATCCTCGACGTCCACACCGTATAGGAGACGGTGGCGCCGGGCGACGCGGCGGTGAACACCAAGAAGGACAAGATGGCGCGCGTGTTGCTCCTCGGTGCGTTGCCGGAGGATGTGCTGCTGTAGGTGTCGACAAAGCTCACCGCCAGGGAGGTATGGGACTCCCTGAAGGTGAGATTCGTCGGCGCTGATCGGGTCCGCGCGGCGAGGTTGGGGACGCTACGCGGCGAATTCGACTGGATGAAGATGGCGGACAGCGAGGAGCTCGATGTGTATGGCGGGAGGCACGCGGCGACGGCGGCGAGGTATGCCAACCTCGGGGAGACGCTGGGCGACGCAGCACTTGTCAAGAAGTTGCTGGATACGGTGCCGGATCGCCTCTTCCCCGTCGTCGCCGGCATCGAGCAGTTCCACGACGTGACGACGATGGCGTTCGACGAAGCGCTCGGGCGGCTGCGTGCGTTCGACGAGCGGGTTCGGCGCCGTGGACAAGACGGCGGCGAGCGTGGGGGTGAGCAGCTGCTCATGACGGCGGCGCAGTGGGCAGCGCGGGAGCGTCGACACGGCGGTGCTCGGGACGACGACGACGGGCGCAGCATGGCGTCGGGGAGCGGCGGCAACAGGCGCAGGCGCTGCTACAAGTGCGGGGAGCACGGGCACTTCCGGCGCGAATGCCCGCAGCTGCGGAAAGGACCGGCGGCGGAGCAGGCTCTCTTGGCCGGTGCCAACGTCGACGACGGACTCCTCTAGGCAGTGGCTTAGGGGGTGTGTGTTGGAATAAGCCATGGCTTGGTGCGGTCGGGCTCGTCGGGGCGCGTCCGATGCGCGCGGAACGTGCTGGACGGACTGGTGCGATCGGGCTCGTCGGTGCGCGCGGGACGAGCGGGACGCAGCGGCGGCGTGGCGTATGTGTGTGTATGGGCGGTGTGTGGCCATGTCAGGTTCGTAGGTGTGTGTGCGTATGTATGTATCACGTGAGCTAGGTAGATGGGCGTGCATGCATGTATAAGTTGCCGTGTAGTAGCTAGACTGTTTGCAGTCGGTTGCGAGCAGCGCGGTGTGCGCGTTGTGCGCGTGGCCGAGCGGAGCGCTTGCATGCAGCAGCCAGTCGTGCATGCGTGCTTGGCCGAAACGTGGGCCTGCGTTGCTGCCCAGGCTACAAAGCCGGCTGGGTTGAGAAGTGTTTGTTGCACGGTGGTTAGAGAAAAAGAAAAGGTTCGTGGCTCAGGCGTTGGTCGCCAGTAAACCTTGTGTCCTCTGTGCTTCGTCTACCTCCGTCTAGCTGCATGAGCGAGAGTTAGTCTAGGGTTGTTCCAACAAAGGCCAAGAAAAATGGCAGAAGAGGAAGACTGTTATATGGTGGCTTGCATAAATTAATCTACTGCCCACCTCCGTCTTGAGTATTTTTACTATAGTCTGGAAGGATTTATGGTGTGTTCATCTGAGCTAAATTTGAGATATACTTTATTTCTGATATACCAAATTTATACAATACTCATCATTTTGTGAGTACAAAAGTGAATGATACAGGGTCACTGGGAGGTGGGTAAATTTAATGTTTAAATCACATATTTTCTGTAGCATTGTACTCAAGACGTATTTATGAGGCCATAATTTATATGTTCGCTTCGATTGAGCTAGTGGGCTAAATAATAAAAACCATTGGTATGATGGTCAGCATGTGTCTCTGAGGCTAGTTTGCTAGTACATATTACTGTTTTATCTTGTTAGCAGGAGAGGTGGACCTTGTTGGGTTTGATTTCGACATTCATTTGTGCAATGGAACATGGACTTGTGGAAGGAGCACCATCTTGCCGCATGGCTCTGGGGTCTCCTATTCGTCTTGAGACGATCGTGGACTTGGCGGCGTAGGTTATTGATAGCCACGACCTTCCACTCCATGGCGTATGTATAGTAACAATATTGAGTTGTTTTTATATAGATCCTTAGTCAAGGAGGCACGTTGTGTCTCGGCGGTCCACGTATCGTCTTTGCTCATGTCGTTGTTTTCTCCTTAGATGTACTCTTACATGACGTGGTATAGTTCTCCGGTTGTCTTTAGAAGATTACAATTTTAGGGCCTGGGTCACTTATTTGGGGTGTAATGCTTGCATGAAGGCATTAAATCACCTTGATGCTTGGGGTATCGAAAATTTAGTTCTGGATCTTCAAAAATTTATTGATGAATTTTCATACTCCCACGCAATATATTGGTGGGTGAACAACACAATGAACAGTCAATGTTGCATTAACTTTTCTTGGAACTTTGCAGTAAAGACTTCTTCAAGATGGTATCACAACACTGTCAAGTTGTTCATTTGGTTAGAAAAAACAGCAAGAACCGAGAAACCGGTCAGGATCCAAGTAAGGGTGAGTCCCACAAAGCCAATTTATTGTCGATGCCTATTGCGCGTGCAAGGTAACTTGTCAATGAGAAACTCAGAGAACCGCCTCTGATGCAATCAACGAAGAAAATCGAGCACCTCCAAAGGAAGGCACCGAGGCAGGCATTGCGGCCAGAAATCGTCCACTCGCCCTCCCACTACGTGTCCCCTCCTTTCTCTCGATATAAAAACAAGAAATATGACATACCAAAACCACCCGGGGATGTTATTTCAAGTTTTCCATTGTTTTATGAAGGTTTAGTATGGTTAGTTTGTACTGCTGTCTCAAGGGACAAATATTTTGTTGTCTCCTTGCGTTGCATTGCTTGAAAACTAAATATGTAACCTGGAATGACAAAAATTTCAGAAATGTTATCGAGAACTCCAATAGCTGGACCTTCACCCTGAAAGAATTGCTCAAATGCACAATTATGCGCGTCAAACCTCTGAAAGCATAGTGGTTCAACAAGTGGTGCACGGTTAATCTATGAATTAACCTGAAAGTCTAATTTCCATCTTTTTCTATGTGGCCCATAAAAGGCATTGGTTGATGTAATATTTTGCTACTCTTTGTATACACTATTCATATTTAATATTTCCACCACTTACAAATATTAGATGGTTTGAATATTTCAGTATGGACTAATACGGACTGAAATGAGTCAATAAACACACTAAAACTCGCTATATACATCCGAATTAGGAAAAAAGTTAGAATATATTATAATAGTGAACAGAGTTGAAAATTACCATAGAATAAGCGTACAAACCAGCATAGAGGGGTAAAAAAACTCTTCTATTTCTGCATTGTGATCCTTATTGTTCACAAACGTAGAGGGGTCAAACATTGTGACTTTTAGCAGTATTACCAGTAACGTCTCACAAATAGACGGGTAAAAAAAGTAAACTAGCACAAATCGTGGATGCAGAAATATTGGTTGTTCACAATAACTTGGAATGCGGTCTATATCTCACTAGTAGAAAACAGGGTTTTGGTCTAGGCCGGGTCAACCCATTAGTCCCGGTTCAGTCTAGAATTGGGACCAATATGGACATTGGTCCCGGTTCATGAGCCCAGGGGGCCGGCCGGGCCACGTGGGCCATTGGTCCCGGTTTATCTGGACCTTTTGGTCCCGGTTGGTGGGATGAACCGGGACCAATGGGCCTCGCTCCTGGCCCACCACCATTGGTCCCGGTTGGTGGCTTGAACCGGGACCAAAGGCTCCCCTTTAGTCCCGGCTCATGTCACCAACCGGGACCAATGAGGTGCCTATATATACCCCCTCGAGCTAGAGCAGAGCACAGTGCTCTGTTTTTTCTGGCCGAGCGGGAGAGGGCTTTGTGGTGCTCTAGCTCACCTCCTATGCACATGAGGTGTTCGATGGAATGCCCGAGCCACACTACTTAAGCTTTCTCCTCTCGAAGCTCGACCTCCAAACTCCATTTTCCTCGAGATTTGTCTAGATTTAGCGGTCCATCACGCCCCGTCCCCGTCTTCACCGCCGTCGATCACCCGCGTCGATCTCATCACCGACACCACCGTAGTGAGCCTCTTGTTCTTATCTTCTTTCTGAAAGGAAAAATATTCTTACTTGTATGTTTAGATAGATACTTGTATCATTTTCTTACATTTATTATTGAATCTTATATAGTGCGATGGTTTTGGTATCCGCCTCCGTCGGCCCTCGTCATGTCTATGATTCGGATGTGATATGTATATTATCTTTATAACTATTGTTTATGAAAATTATGCCGACCAACGTGACATAGATTTTATTTATCTAGGATGTATGTGAATCGAAAATGCCAACCGACCCTATT
This sequence comes from Triticum aestivum, assembly GCF_018294505.1. Lineage (NCBI taxonomy): Eukaryota > Viridiplantae > Streptophyta > Magnoliopsida > Poales > Poaceae > Triticum > Triticum aestivum. Next base: position 615,673,842 of record NC_057812.1, read on the forward strand.
GTCTTGTGGACTAGCTGTTCCGAATGACGCTGAGGGACACGCACCCATGTGGAAGAAGAAATCTATATTTTGGGTCCTACCCTGCTGGAAAGACCTAGAGGTCCGCTCCTCAATCGACGTGATGCACGTAACGAAGAACCTTTGCGTGAACCTGCTAGGCTTCTTGGGCATGTATGGGAAGACAAAAGATACACCTAAGGCTCGGGAGGACCTGCAACGTTTGCACGAAAAAGAGGGCATGCCTCCGAAGCAGTATAAAGGTCCTGCCAGCTACGCTCTTACGAAAGAAGAGAAAGAAATCTTCTTTGAATGCCTGCTCAGTAGGAAGGTCACGATTGGCTTCTCGTCGAATATAAAGGGAATAATAAATATGTCAGAGAAAAAGTTTCAGAACCTAAAGTTCCATGACTGCCACGTGATTACGACGCAACTGCTTCCGGTTGCATTGAGGGGGCTTCTACCGGAAAACGTCCGATTAGCCATTGTGAAGCTATGTGCATTCCTCAATGCAATGTCTCAGAAGGTGATCGATCCAGGAATCGTACCAAGGCTAAGGAGTGATGTGGCGCAATGTCTTGTCAGTTTCGAGCTGGTGTTCCCACCATCCTTCTTCAATATCATGACGCACGTCCTAGTTCATCTAGTCGACGAGATTGTCATCCTGGGGCCCGTATTTCTACACAATATGTTCCCCTTTGAGAGGTTCATGTGAGTCCTAAAGAAATATGTCCGTAATCGCGCTAGGCCAGAAGGAAGCATCTCCATGGGCCATCAAACAGAGGATGTTATCGGGTTTTGTGTTGACTTCATTCCTGGCCTTAACAAGATAGGTCTCCCTAAATGCGGTATGAGGGGAGACTGACTGGAAAAGGCACTCTTGGAAGAGACTCAATAATATGCAGGGACGGATATTCTTGGTCTCAAGCACACTACACAGTTCTACAGAACTCTACCTTGGTGACCCCGTATGTCGATGAACACAAGAATAGTCTGCGCTCCAAACACCCGGAGCAGTGTGACGACTGGATTACATGTGAACATATCAGGACTTTCAGCAGTTGGTTGGAAACACGTCTTAGAGGTGACAACACTGTTTGTGATGAGTTGTACTTGTTGTTCAGGGGACCATCTTTGACTGTATTGACTTACAAAGGATACGAGATAAATGGGAATACATTTTACACGATCGCCCAAGATCAAAAGAGCACCAACCAAAACAGCGGTGTCCGCTTTGATGCAGCAACCGAGAGTGGAAAGGATACATATTAATGGACATATGGGAACTTGACTACAGACCTAATTTTAAGGTCCCTTTGTTTAAGTACAAATGGGTCAATCTGTTAGGCGGAGGGGTACAGGTAGACCCACAGTACGGAATGACAACAGTGGATCTGAAAAATCTTGGGTACACTGACGAACCGTTCGTCCTAGCCAATGATGTGGCACAGGTTATCTATGTGAAGGACATGTCTACCAAACCGAGAAAAAGAAAAGATAAGGAAGCGAATACATCATATGATGAGCCAAAGCGTCACATAGTTCTTTCAGGAAAAAAGGACATCCTGGGAGTGGACAGCAAGACAGACATGTCTGAAGATTATGAAAAGTTACATGAAATTCCTCCCTTCAATGTCAAGGCTGACCCAAGCATCCTGATAAACAATGAAGATTATCCATGGTTACGGCGCAATAAGCAAATGACACAAGCGAAGAAAAAGTGAAGACTTTCTCCCACAACTATTATGATGATACCATGCCAAATTTGTAACAGACGAGTATGCTATGCCAACTTTTTCAGAGTTCATTTGAAAACTATGAATTTAGGTCAAATTTTCTCTATAGGTGCATCTATGTTCAAATTTTAACTATTCAAATTTGAAAACTAATGGCACTAACAGAAAGTTTATATTTTTTCTAAAACTAATGGCACTAATAGAAAGTTTATAATTTTGCTGACCTCAAAGCAAAAAGAATTAAAAAATAAAGCAAAAAGCAAAAGAAAATAAATAATACAGAAAACAAAACAAAAAAACTGGAAAAAAATAAAAATAGCAACCATAAGTATTTTGTTGTAAGTAGAAACAAAATAAAATAAATAAAGCAACAAAGAAAACAAAAAAACTAAAAAAGTGTTTTCAAATTTGAAAACTAATGGCCCTAACAGAAAGTTTATAATTTTTCTAAAACTAAAAGCAAAAAAGAATTAAAAAATAAAGCAAAAAACAAAAGGAAATAAATAATGCAAAAAACAAAACAAAAAACTGGAAAAAATAGGGCTCACCCTTATAATATTTGTTATGACTAACTAAAATTACCAAATTGAGTATAATGATAAAACACAGTAATATTAAATAGCAGGAAAAAGATTGAGTCAAAAAACAATTTTTATAGTAAAGTTATTCATAAACTAGTGATTCACACAAATTTAAAAAAAATCAAATTTAAACTATTCAAATTTTAAAACTAATGGCACTAACAGAAAGTTTATAATTTTTGTGACCTAAAATAAAAAAGAAATCACTCCAAAACTATAAGTATTTATTTCTAAGTAGAAACAAAAAAACAAAAAAACAAAAAAAGTGCCACCTACTGGGCCCCCACGGCCTGAATACGACTAGAAACCCTACCATGGGCCAGGATTCAGGCCCGCGTGAGGCCCAGTAGGCCCACAGGCACAGATTGCAGTGTTAGGCCCGAAAGCCTGCTTTAGAGAGGAGCTCGAGAGGGACGGCGCACCGCACCTTATAAACAGGTGCGCCTCCCTCTGAACTAGCGAGGTGGGACTAAATATTTGGGTTCGGGGCAGCACAGGCCTTTGGTCCCGGTTGGTGGCACCAACCGGGACTAAAGGGGGGCATTAGTCCCGGGTTAATGCCCCCCTTTAGTCCCGGTTGGTGCCATCAACTAGGACCAAAGGCCGCCGCTTCCCGCCCTTTGGGCTGCTGAAAAGAGGCCTTTGGTCCCGGTTAGTGGCACCAACCGGGACTAAAGGGGGCATTAGTCCCGGTTTGTGCCACGAACCGGGACCAATGCTCTTGCTATATATACAGCACTTTGCAGTTTTCGCCAAAATCCATCTGTTTCTTCTCGCCCCGACGCCTTCTGCTCCTCGTCGCCGTCGCCGCCGAGCCCTGCCCCGACGCCGTCAGGCTGGTCCACCTCGCCGTCACCGCCGCCGAGCTACTGCCCCGACACCGTCGCCGCGCCCGCCGCCCCTGCCGGCCCCGACACCATCGCCGTCGCCGCGCGCGCCGCCCCTGCCCTGACCCCGTCGCCGTCGCCGCGTGCGCCACCCGTTCCCCGACCCCGTCGTCGTCGCAGCGCGCGCCGCCCCTTCCCCAACCCCGTCGCCGTCGCCACGCGCGCCGCCCCTTCCCCAACCCCGTCATCGTCGCCCCGACCACACGCCGCCACCTTCGGTCCGGCCGCCGACGCCCTTTCCTATTATTATTTTCATTATTATAAAAATGTGCATATATGTATATGTTCTCTGTGTATATATGTTCATATATGCAAAAGTTAGATTTTAGAAAAACTTTATATATGCAAAAGTTTATATATGCAAAAATTTATACATATATGCAAGTATATATGTATTTTATATATCTATCTAGGAAGAAGGAAGAAAGGAAGAAGAAGAAAAACTTATATATGAGAAATGTATGTATGTATATATGAGAAATGTATGTATGTATAGATGTATGTATGTGGATACATGAGGGGGGTCGATATACCCCCTCTCCGATAGCATTTTTGTGCATTTTAGGTTAGTGTATATATATGTTGATGTATATATGCAAAAGATAGACTTTTAGAAAAAAATACTATTTTTTCTGTTGATGATATGATGATGTTTTTTTTCATATATGCATTTTTTCATATATGTATTAATTTTTTTAAGTTGTTAGTAGATATCGATTTTAGGTTAGTGCATTTTATCACTGATTTTAGGTTAGTTGATCGATTTAGTGCATTTTATGTTTGTTGCATTTTAGGTTAGTGCATTTTATGTTAGTGGAGAGGAAAAAGTAAAATAAGGAAACGGAAAATAAGTAGAGAAAGAAGGATAAGAAGAAGGAGAAGACGAGGAGAGGAAGAAGAGGAAGAAGAAGAAAAAAAAGAGGAGAAGAAGAAGGAATAGAGGAGCTTCTGAATTTTTGTGTCCATATAGAAGGTGTTTGATGAAATGCTAGATTTTTTTTCATATGATGTTTTTTTTTCATATATGTATTCATTTTTTATTTAGGTTGTTAATTAGTAGATATCGATTTTAGGTTAGTGTAGAGGAAAAACTAAAATATGGAAAAGGAAGAAAAGAGGAAGAAGGAAGAAGGAAGAAGAAGAAGAAGAAGAAAAGGAAGGAGTGGAAAAAGGAAAATAAGAAGAGGAAGACTTCTTTTTTCTTCATGGATATATGCTAAAGAAAACGAGGGGGGTGATAGATGATGATGAGGGGTCGAGAGTGGGACGAGAGGTCGAGAGGTGTCGAGGGGCGAAAAAAAATGTTATCAGGGACGAGGGTCGTCGAGGGGTCGAGAGAGGGACGAGGGGTCGAGAGAACTAAATAAGAAGAAGAAGAGGAGAGGAAGAAGAGGAGAAATAAATAAGAAGAAGAAAAAAGAAGAAAAAGAAGAGGAGAAGAAGAAAGGAATAGTGGAGAAGAAGAGAAAATAGAATATATTCTATTTTTTCTTCTTCTCCACTATTCCTTTCTTCTTCTCCTCTTTTTTTTCTTCTTTTTTTCTTCGATCTTCTCCTCTAGGATTTCAAGGTCAACGGTTCGAGGGGTCAAGGGTCGAGGGTTTCAGGGTCGAGGGTTCGAGGGTACTATAGGGTCGAGGGTTCCAGGGTCGTCTAGGGGTCGAGGGTTCCAGGGTCGTCGAGGGTTCGAGGGGTCGAGGATCGCCGAGGGGTCGAGAGAGGTTTCCTAGTGTCAAAGTATTGAAGAAATCCATGCCTTCATCATTAGCTGGAAGTAACCAGGGCATGTTGGTATGAAGTTCTGCAAAGTTGTTCTGGAATGGAGTCCCGGATAGGATAATCCGCCTTTTGGTACGAATTCAGCAAAGGCCTTCCAAATAGCGATATTCGGAAGGCTCTTGCTGAACTTTGTACCAAAAAGTGAATTATCCTATCTGGGACCATTCCAGAACAACTTTGAAGAGCTTCGTACCATCATGCACATGTTACTTTCGCCTAAGGATGAAGACATGGTTTTGTTGAATCCTTTGACACTACGCAACCTCCCGACCCCTCGGCGATCCTCTCAAACATGAGAGGAAGAAGAGGATCGCCGAGGGGTCGAGGGTTCCAGGGTCGTCGAGGGTTTGAGGGGTCGAGGATCGCCGAGGGGTCGAGAGAGGTTTCCTAGTGTCAAAGTATTGAAGAAATCCATGCCTTCATCGTTAGCCAGAAGTAACCAGGGCATGTTGGTACGAAGTTCTGCAAAGTTGTTCTGGAATGGAGTCCCGGATAGGATAATCCGCCTTTTGGTACGAATTCAGCAAAGGCCTTCCAAATAGCGATATTCGGAAGGCTCTTGCTGAACTTTGTACCAAAAAGCGAATTATCCTATCTGGGACTCCGTTCCAGAACAACTTTGAAGAGCTTCGTACCATCATGCACATGTTACTTTCGCCTAATGATGAAGACATGGTTTTGTTGAATCCTTTGACACTACGCAACCTCCCGACCCCTCGGTGATGCTCTCGAACATGAGAGGAAGAAGAGGGTCACCGAGGGGTCGAGGGTTCCAGGGTCGTCGAGGGTTCGAGGGGTCGAGGATCGCCGAGGGGTCGAGAGAGGTTTCCTAGTGTCAAAGTATTGAAGAAATCCATGCCTTCATCATTAGCCGGAAGTAACCAGGGAATGTTGGTACGAAGTTCTGCAAAGTTGTTCTGGAATGGAGTCCCGGATAGGATAATCTGCCTTTTGGTACGAATTCAGCAAAGGCCTTCCAAATAGCGATATTCGGAAGGCTCTTGCTGAACTTTGTACCAAAAAGCGAATTATCCTATCTGGGACTCCGTTCCAGAACAACTTTGAAGAGCTTCGTACCATCATGCACATGTTACTTTCGCTTAATGATGAAGACATGGTTTTGTTGAATCCTTTGACACTACGCAACCTCCCGACCCCTCGGCGATGCTCTCGAACATGAGAGGAAGAAGAGGATAAAAAAAGAAGAGGAAGAAGAAAAAAAGAGGAGAAGAAAGAATAGAGGAGTTCTTCTCCTCTATTCTTTCTTCTCCTCTTTTTTTCTTCTTCTTCCTCTTTTTTTTATCGGGAACGAGGGTCGTCGAGGGACATAGATGTAGTGTCGTCGTTGTCGATATATACCCCCTCCCGATAGCTTACTATGATTAGGTAGCTAGTTCTACATTTGGCACTAATATATCCATCTGTCATGTTTGAATAATAATTGCCATGTTGTAAATATTTGTAGAAACTATGGACACCGCCCTAGACGAAGCAAAAGAAGCGTTGTTGAGGGACATAATCGCAGAAGGAAGTGATGTCGTCTCGTTGTTTCTCAATGACACCGATGGTCTGGAAGGAGAGGGTGAACAAGCTGGCTACGGTGACCTAATGCCGGTGCAAGAAGAAGAACATGAGGACGGCTCCGTTGACCCAATGCCGGTGCAAGAAGGAGACCGTGATGACGGCTCCGGTGACCGAACCGAGTTATATATATTAGTTAAGCTTGTGCTGACTAGCTGATTGATGCATTCATTGTTTTGGTATGTACACATATTAATTAAGTCTTTGTTCTTTTTTCTAGCCCTCCGGATCGAGCACAACTTCGGTAAAGAGACAAGGCCCGAAGAAAAAGTTGAGCTCGGATGAAAAGTTTGAGATCATAGCAATCGCGCCCGACGGCCAACCGATTGAACCCCTCCGGACAAAGAGCGCATTTGTTGCTCAGTGCAGGGTTCTGGTTAGGGAGAAGATCCCGATAAGCATCCAGCAATGGTTTAAGCCGGCTACAGAAGACCCTGAGGTGTCTTATGTCAATGATATGCAGAAAAATGATCTTTGGACTGAGCTGAAGTCAAATTTCACCCTACCGCCAGAGGATAATCCAGAGAACCCAATTAAAGAGAAATTAATCAAGTCTTTTGCTCTTAAGAGGATGGCAGAACTATTCAGGAGGTGGAAGAAAGAGCTGAATAAGTTTGTCGAAAATAATGAGACACCAGAATTCAAGGTCAGATATGAGAAGATCAGAGATCACTGGCCCGCATTTGTGGCCCATAAGACATCGGAAAAGAGTAAGAAGATGTCGGTGACAAACAAGCAAAATGCTGCGAAGAAGATGCTTCACCATCGCACGGGGTCAGGTGGCTACCTCGTAGCCCGGCCTAAGTGGGCCAAGACTGAGAATGATCTGGTTCATAAAGGGATCGAACCAGAGACAATTAGCTGGCCAGACCGTTGCCGGACTTGGTTCTTAGGGGCTGGCGGAACCTTGGACCCTGTAACAGGGAAGTGCATTTGGACGAACGATCAAATGGACATACCAGTCAGGAAGCTTAAGCAGTATATCGAAGCAGCACAGCAAGGGAAGTTCTTTCCAGACAGAGAGAATGACAAGCTCACAATGGCCCTCAGGAATCCTGAGCACCCTGGACGGACACGAGGCACGCCAGGCTCCATTCCGTGGAAGGTTGGGTTTCCGGACGCAGGCGGTTACAAATCCCATGAGAGGAGGAAAAAAGTGCAGCAGACCCAAATGCAGGCGCTGCAAGCAAGGGTAGACACGATAGAGGAACGAGAAGCAAATCGCAGCAAACGTACTACCGAAGCCTCCCCCGAAGCTACCCCGCCATCTCAGCGCAGAAGCAGCGTGGCTCCCACCGAGCTGCTTTAGCCGGAGCATGCCTTGATGGCTCCTGCCAGCTATCCCGTGGATGCTATAACGGAGTCTCAAAATTGCCACCTTATGACGCAATGGATGAATTTGAAGGTCAAGGCGGCTGTTGGCTCTGTTTATCCTACTAAACCCGGCGCAACTTTTCACTGCCGGCCGATTCCAAAAGGATATGCTAGGGTGATGGTGGATGAAATAACGGAGGGATTTGAGGACCTCCAGCTTGACCACCCTACCGGTGAAGGGGAGACTCGGCTGGGGTCTGCTCCGAAGACTCCATGCCTATGGCGGAAGGAGCTCATCAACCTTCCGAACTGGACGCCTCCGCCTCCTCCTCCTCCTCCGGCAAGTCAGGGCACTCCGCCTCCTCCACCGCCTCCTCCTCCGGCGAGTGACGATCAGGGCCCTCGGCTGGCTCCTTCTCCGGCGCGTGGTGGCACTCCGCCTCCTTCTCCGCCTGCGCCGACACGCCCGAGCAGCCAGCCTCCTCCTTCTCCGCCTCGTCAGCAAGGGTGGAAGAGACCTGCCGCCGCTCTAGCTGCTCCGGTGCGTCGTAGTCCTTCTCCTCCGCCTCGTAAGCAAGTAAAGAAGACAACCGCTCCGTCTGCTCGGTCGGCGTCTAGCAGTACAACCAGAGAAGTTACCATATGAGAGGACCCCGGAGGAGAACACCAAGATCGCGCGAACCGAAGTGGATGACTGGTTTCAAGGGTTGAGAGCAAAGAGACATCCACCTCCGGAGGAGAAGGTAGATCCGGTGAAAGTGAAGCGCACTCTGGCTGCCCTGACAAAACCACCAAAGTCTCCGCCGAAAGGAAACTATGAGCGCATTATTGGAAAGGAATTTGCCGAAGCGGAGCGGTCGGGAAGTACTGTCAGTGATCAAAGGCTGAAAGAACGACGAGCTGGGAAACAAATTGCCTAGCTCGGCGAACAAGCGAAGCAATCGTGCCCCCCGCTCAAGGTGCCTAGCCACAACGTCGCTAATGATCCGAGGATGGTGCCCAGTTATAGCAATCTTGCAGATTACCTGCCCGACGATGTACATTATGAACCCATGGACGTGCAGATACAAAGATACGAGTACAGGAAGCCTCTCGTCAAAGATGAAAGATCTCTATCAACGATGATGCGAAGATTGCATGATTGGTACTTGAAAATCTACAGAGACTCTGGGGGGAGGAGTACTTTGTATGTGAAAGTTAAAAAGGAGCATGACTTCGTTGGAATTGAACTGTTGCCTATTCCATTTAAGGAGTTCTATCAGTTTTTCAATCAATTGGCCCTCGATAAAACAACGGTCGCCTGCTACTGTCTGTAAGTAGTACTACTTTTGTCATTAAGTTTCTCTATATAGCTTAGCTCTTTCATTGCATGTATTTATAATCATCCTCGCTATATTATGCAGATTGAAGATCGCCGAATTGAAGAAAAGACAAGTCGGTGATATTGGGTTCATTAACACATATCTCATAGATGCAACTCAGGTTAAATTTCATGCCGCAGCTACCGAGGCCAACTTGCTATGATCGTTCGTAATAAATGAAAACAAAGATATAATACTCTTTCCTTACAACTTCAAGTGAGTGTTACTGTCTTGTGCATATTCGGTTTCCCTTATATATTAGTCAAGGTTATAGTAATGTAATTGATGAGTTATGCATGCGTGTGCAGTTTCCACTATATTCTCCTAGAGATTAAGCTTGAGCAGGGACTAGTAACCGTCTTAGACTCAAGACGAAAAGATCCCCAGGAGTATGCAGACATGACTCAAATACTCGAGAAGTAAGTTAAATCGATCATTATCCACCATATCAGCAACTTTGTTCATTTCCTGATATATCAAGTAATTGTTTTCTTTGTCCGGCAGGATTTGGAGAAAATTCACCAGAAAAGCTCTGGGACTGCCGAAGGAGCTGCAATTTAGACACCCGAAAGTAAGTACTATAGTAGCATTTTAAGCGCATCTACTAGTCATTCAAGCGCTAGTTTCATCAATACCATTTGGCATTCTTACTTATCAGTTTGATTAACCTCTATTTCTTGTAAAGTGGTTGTGGCAGGAACAAGGGAATGATTTCTGTGGATACTACGTTTGCGAGTCCATCCGCCACACGACCTGTGAGCGGGGCTACACTGACGAACAATATGAAGTACGTAAATAACAACATTCACAATTTTATTTTATTACCATCATTTGTGTTGAGTTTCATTCATTCATATATATATATATGTATTGACCCCCTTCTTTAAATTAGATGTTTCGGAAGCGGGATGAACTCCTAGCACCAGCTCGCATGCGAGCAATTCAAGAGGAATTGGCGGCATTCTTTCTTGACCACGTGATCCCTGAAGACGGAGAATTCTATGTGGACCTTGAGTCCGTATGATTATATTTGTAAGAGATAATTATTGTATATATGTAGCCGGTAGTGTCAGATAGATATACGAGAACTTGTTGTTCGACCAATCTCTTGGAGAAGGAGAGGTGGTCGATATCACTTCTCTCTGTATGCATATATGTTCATGACGATCTTCTGTTTCCTTCGTTTGCTTACTAGCTAGTTAGCGTGTCTAGTCCTCTCTATACGTATGTATAGTATGTAGCGTCGACCAAGCACGGACATAAGAGAGGACACTTCTCTCTATTAATTATAGCTAGCTAACACAATATATGAAACACCTAAATTAACCCCCCAAAACCCCCAACCCCCCCCCCTTCAAAAAAAAACAAAAACCCCAGCCACAGAAATGCTGACGCGTGGATGCCTATTGGTCCTGGTTGGTGCCACCAACCGGGACCAAAGGGTCTCCTGCCTGGGCTCTGTGCACTGCCCACGTGGAGGCCCATCAGTCCCGGATCTGGATTGAACCGGGACTAAAGGGTCGGGGCATTAGTACTGACACTTTAGTCCCGGTTCAGGAACCGGGACTAAAGGCCCTTACGAACCGGGACTATAGGCCCTTTTTCTACTAGTGTCTACTCATTGTAAGGAGGCATCTAGGACCAGAAGCAAAGGGTGTCAAAACTCCATGAACATAACCGAAAACATAACAGTGCAAGGTGAACAACCATGTCCTCGTAGCATCAGAGCTATCAAACTTGCAACACCTCAGGATCCATACAAGGCATCATCGGCAATACCATAGTTTGAACCAAACACAACCCAGCCCACAGAAGCAAGAAATGTAGTCTACCTTATAGAGGAAACCAATAGTCCCTAGCAGAGGGAAGATAAGCAGTTCGGCATGTCCTGAAAGAGAAAATCAGCAGCATGTGTGTTACTCGAGTCCTGATGAAAGCATCTGCACCAACACTTGTAGAGACAGAAAAGATGATGAAAAATGAAAGTAGTAGCATGAGTGTTACTTGAGTCCAGAAGCAAACAACACTTTTAGAAGCATAAAAGGTAATGAAAAAAGTAATCTCCAATGAAGAAGGCCACAAACTAGTTAGTGAAGGAAATATGCCCTAGAGGCAATAATAAAGTTGTTATTTATATTTTTTATCATGATAAATGTTTATTATTCATGCTAGAATTGTATTAACCGGAAACTTAGTACATGTGTGAATACATAGACAAACAGAGTGTCCCTAGTATGGCTCTACTTGACTAGCTCGTTAATCAAAGATGGTTAAGTTTCCTAACCATAGACATGTGTTATCATTTGATAAACGGGATCACATCATTAGAGAATGATGTGATGGGCAAGACCCATTTGTTAGCTTAGCATAATATTGTATAGTTTTATTGCTATTCCTTTCTTCATGACTTACACATATTCCTCTGACTATGAGATTATGCAACTCCCGAATACCGGAGGAACACTTTGTGTGCTATCAAATGTCACAACGTAACTGGGCGATTATAAAGATGCTCTATAGGTGTCTCCGATGGTGTTTGTTGAGTTGGCATAGATCAATATTAGGATTAGTCACTCTGTATATCGGAGAGGTATCTCTGGGCCCTCTCGGTAATGCTCATCACTATAAGCCTTGCAAGCAATGTGACTAATGAGTTAGTTGCGGGATGATGTATTACGGAACGAGTAAAGAGACTTGTCGGTAATGAGATTGAACTAGGAATGAGGATACCGACGATTGAATCTCGGGCAAGTAACATACCGATGACAAAGGGAATAACATATGTTGTCATGAGGTTCGACTGATAAAGATCTTCATAGAATATGTAGGAACCAATATGGGCATCCAGGTTCCGCTATTAGTTATTGACCAGAGAGGTGTCTCGATCATGCCTACATAGTTCTCAAACCCGTAGGGTCCGCATGCTTAACGTTCGTTGATGATATAGTACTATATGAGTTATGTATGTTGGTGACCGAATGTTGTTCGGAGTCCTGGATGAGATCACGGACATGACGAGGAGCTCCGGAATGGTCCAGAGGTAAATATTGATAAATAGGATGATATGGTTCGGCCAAGGGGTGAAGCCCATGAGGATTTAGGTCGGTGGAAAAGGAGTTTTGCGGAGGCCAGGGGGCCAAACGCCGGAGACCCTGGCGTCTGGCCCTGGGCGAGAGGCCAAAGGCTATGGCGTCTGGTTCTGGAAGTCTGAGTAGGACTCTCCCTTGCGGGAAAAATCGACTTTGAGGAGGCTTTTACTCCAAGTTTCGACCCCAGAGCTCAACATATAAATAGAGGGGCGGGGCTAGCACCTGGAACACATCAAGAAACACCAAGCAGTGTGTCGGCAACCCCGTCACCTCTAGTTTATCCTTCGTCAAAGTTTTCATAGTGCTTAGGCGAAGCCCTAGGGAGATTGTTCTTCACCAACACCTTCACCACGCCGTCGTGCTTCCGGAACTCATCTACTACTTTGCCCCTCTTGTTGGATCAAGAAGGCGAGGACGTCATCGAGCTAAACATGTGCTGAACGCGGAGGTGCCGTACGTTTGGTACTTGATCGGGATGGATCGTGAAGGTGTACGACTACATCAACCGCGTTGATAAACGCTTCTGCCTTCAGTCTACGAGGGTATGTAGACACACTCTCCTCTCTCGTTGCTATGCATCTCCTAGATAGATCTTGCGTGATCGTAGGAAATTTTTGAAATTGCATGCTCCGTTCCCCAACAGTGGCATCTGTGCCAGGTCTATGCGTAGATGTTATATGCACGAGTAGAACACAAAGAGTTGTGGGTGATAATAGTCATACTGCTTACCAGCAATGTCTTACTTTGATTCAGCAGTATTGTTGTATGAAGCGGCCCGGACCGATATTACATGACCGCGTTCATGAGACTGATTCTACTGACGTGCATCGCACACAAGTGGTTGGCGGGTGTCTGTTTCTCCAACTTTAGTTGAATCGAGTTTGAGTACGCCCGGTCCTTGCTGAAGGTTAAAACAACACACTTGACAAAAAATCATTGTGGTTTTGATGCATAGATAAGAACGGTTCTTGCTAGAAGCCCATAGCAGCCACGTAAAACTTGCAACAACAAAGTAGAGGACGTCTAACTTGTTTTTGTAGGGCTTGTTGTGATGTGATATGGTCAATACGTGATGAGATATAAATTGTTGTATGAGATGATCATGTTTTGTAACCGTTATCGGCAACTGGCAGGAGCCTTATGATTGTCGCTTTATTGTATGAAATGCAATCACTATGTAATTGCTTTAGTTTATCACTAAGCGGTAGTGATAGTCGTAGAAGCAATAGTTGGCGAGATGACAACGATGCTACAATGGAGATCAAGGTGTCAAGCCGGTGACGATGGTGATCATGACGGTGCTTTGGAGATGGAGATCAAAGGCACAACATGATGATGACCATATCATATCACTTATATTGATTGCATTGCATGTGATGTTTATCCTTTATGCATCTTATTTTGCTTAGTACGGCGGTAGCATTATAAGATGATCCCTCACTAGATTTCAAGGTACAAGTGTTCTCCCTGAGTATGCACCATTGCTAGAGTTCTTCGTGCCGAGACACCACGTGATGATCGGGTGTGATGAGCTCTACGTTTACATACAACGGGTGCAAGCCAGTTTTGCACATGCATAATACTCGGGTTAAACTTGATGATCCTAGCATATGCAGATATGGCCTCGGAACACTGAGACTGAAAGGTTGATCGTGAATCATATAGTAGATATGATCAACATAGTGATGTTCACCATTGAAAACTACTCCATCTCACGTGATGATCGGACATGGTTTAGTTGATATGGATCACGCGATCATTTAGATGACTAGAGGGATGTCTATCTAAGTTGGAGTTCTTAAGTAATATGATTAATTGAACTGTAATTTATCATGAACTTAGTCATGTTAGTATTTGCAAATTATGTTGTAGATCAATAGCTCGCGATCTAGCTCCCCATTTATTTTTGATATGTTCCTAGAGAAAACTAAGTTGAAAGATGATAGTAGTAATGATGTGAACTGGGTCCGTGATCTAAGGATTATCCTCATTGCTCCATAGAAGAATTATGTCCTTGATGCACCGTTAGGTGATAGACCTATTGCAGGAGCAGATGCAGACGTTATGAACGTTTGACAAGCTCGGTATGATGACTACTTGATAGTTTAGTGTGCCATGCTTTACGGCTTATAATCGGGACTTCAAAAACGTTTTGAACGACATGAAACATATAAGATGTTCCAAGAGCTGAAATTGGTATTTCAGACTCATGCCCGAGTCGAGAGGTATGAGACCTCTGACAAGTATTTTGCCTACAAGATGGAGGAGAATAGCTCAACCAGTGAGCATGTGCTCAGAATGTCTGAGTACTACAATCGCTTGAATCAAGTGGGAGTTAATCTTCCAGATAAGATAGTGATTGATAGAGTTCTCTAGTCACTATCACCAAGTTACTGGAACTTCGTGATGAACTATAATCTGCAAGGGATGACGAAAATGATTCCCCAAGCTCTTCGCGATGCTAAAATTGGCGAAGGTAGAAATCAAGAAAAGCATCAAGTGTTGATGGTTGACAAGACCACTAGTTTCAAGTAAAAGGGCAAGGGAAAGAAAGGGAACTTCAAGACAAATGGCAGGCAAGTTGCTACTCCCATGAAGAAGCCTAAAGCTAGACCCAAGCTTGAAACTGGGTGCTTCTACTTCAAAGAAAATGGTCACTGGAAGCGGAACTACCCCAAATACTTGGCGGATAAGAAGGATGGCAAAGTGAACAAAAGTATATATGATATACATGTTATTGATGTGTACTTTACTAGTGTTCATAGTAGCCCCTGGATATTTGATACTAGTTCAGTTGCTATGATTAGTAACTTGAAACATGAGTTACAAAATGAACAGAGAGTAGTTGAGGGCGAGGTGACGATGTGTGTTGGAAGTGATTCCAAGGTAGATAAGATCACCATTGCACACTCCCTTTACCTTCAGGATTAGTGTTGAACCTAAAATAAATATTATTTGGTGTTTGCGTTGAGCATAATATGATTGGATCATGTTTATTGCAATATGGTTATTCATTTAAGTCAAAGAATAATTGTTATTCTGTTTACATGAATAAAATCTTCTGTGGTCATACACCCAAGATGATTGATTTATTGAATCTCAATCGTAGTGATACACATATTCATAATATTGATGCCAAAAGATGCAAAGTTGATAATTATAATGCAACATACTAGTGGCACTGCCGTTTAGGTCATATTGGTGTAAAGCGCATGAAGAAACTCCATGCAGATGGATTTTGGAATCACTTGATTATGAACCATTTGATGCTTGTGAACCATGCCTCATGGGCAAGATGACTAAGACTCCGTTCTCCGGAACAACGGAGCGAGCCACTCATTGGAAATAATACATACCAATGTATGCGGTCCGATGAGTGTTGAGGCTCGCGGCGGGTATCATTATTTTCTGACCTTCACAGATAATTTGAGCAGATATGGGTATATCTACTTAATGAAACACAAGTCTGAAACATTCGGAAAGTTCAAAGAATTTCAGAGTGAAGTGGAAATCATCATAACAAGAAAATAAAAATTTCTACGATTTGATCATGGAGGCGAATATTTGAGTTATGAGTTTGGCCTTCATCTAAAACAATGTGGAATAAATTTCACAACTCACGCCACCTGGAACACCACAACATAATGGTGTGTTTGAACGTCGTAACCATACTTTATTGGATATGGTGCGATCTATGATGTCTCTTACCGATTTACCACTATCATTTTGGGGTTATGCATTAGAGACAGCTGCATTCATGTTAAATAGGGCACCATCTAAATCCGTTGGGACGACAACATATGAACTGTGGTTTAGCAAGAAACCGAAGCTGTCGTTTCTTAAAGGTTGGGGCTGTGATGCTTATGTGAAAAAGTTTCAACCTGATAAGCTCGAACCCAAATCGGAGAAATGCGTCTTCATAGGATACCCAAAGGAAACTGTTGGGTACACCTTCTATCACAGATCCGAAGGCAAGATATTCGTTGCTAAGAATGGATCCTTTCTAGAGAAGAAGTTTCTCTCGAAAGAAGTGAGTGGGAGGAATGTAGAACTTGATGAGGTAATTGTACCTTCTACCGAATTGGAAAGTAGTGTTGGGTAACGTAGTAATTTCAAAATTTTCCTACGCACACGCAGGATCATGGTGATGCATAGCAACAAGAGGGGAGAGTGTCGTCCATGTACCCTCGTAGACCGTTAAGCGGAAGCGTTATGACAACGCGGTTGATGTAGTCGTACGTCTTCACGATCGACCGATCCTCAGTACCGAACATACGGCACCTCCGCATTCAGCACACGTTCAGCTCGGTGACGTCCCGCGAACTTGCGATCCAGTAGAGCTCGGGGAAGAGTTTCGTTAGCACGACGGCATGGTGACGATGTTGATGAAGCTACCGCACCAGGGCTTCGCCTAAACACCGGTACAGTATGACCGAGGTGGATTATGGTGGAGGGGGACACCGCACACGGCTGGGAGAGATCTTTGTGATCAACTTGTGTGTCTAGAGGTGATACGTCTCCAACGTATCTATAATTTTTGATTGCTCCATGCTATATTATCTACTGTTTTAGACAATATTGGGCTTTATTATCCACTTTTATATTATTTTTGGGGACTAACCTATTAACCGGAGGCCCAGCCCAGAATTGCTGTTTTTTGCCTATTTCAGTGTTTCAAAGAAAAGGAATATCAAACGGAGTCGAAACGGAACGAAATCAACTAGAGAAGTTATTTTTGGAAGGAATGCTACCGGAAAAGCTTGGAGTGCAAGTCAGGAAAGAAGGGAGGTGCCCACGAGGGTGGGAGCGTGCCCACCCCGCTAGGGCGCGCCCCTGCATCGTGGCCCCCCCTTCGGTCCACCGACATGCTTCCTGCACCCATATATACCTACGTATCCTAAAACTTCCAGAACTGAGATTAGATCGAGAGTTCCGCCGCCAGAGGCCTCCGTAGCCACCAAAAACCAATCTAGACCCGTTCTGGCATCCTGCCGGAGGGGGCAATCCTTCTCCGGTGGCCATCTTCATCATCCCGGCGCTCTCCATGACGAGGAGGGAGTAGTTCTCCCTCGGGGCTGAGGGTATGTACCAGTAGCTATGTGTTTGATCTCTCTCTCTCTCTTGTGTTCTTGAGATGGTATGATCTTGATGTATCGCGAGCTTTGCTATTATATTTGGATCCTATGATGTTTCTTCCCCCTCTACTCTCTTGTAATGAATTGAGTTTCCCCTTTGAAGTTATCTTATCGGGTTGAGTCTTTAAAGATTTGAGAACACTTGATGTATGTCTTGCCGTGCGTATCTGTGGTGACAATGGGATACCACATGATTCACTTGATGTATGTTTTGGTGATCAACTTGTGGGTTCCGCCCATGAACCTATGCATAGGGGTTGGCACACGTTTTCGTCGTGATGCTCCGGTAGGAACTTTGGGGCACTCTTTGAGGTCCTTTGTGTTGGTTGAATAGATGAATTTGAGATTGTGTGATGCATATCGTATAATCATACCCACGGATACTTGAGGTGACATTGGAGTATCTAGGTGACATTAGGGTTTTGGTTGATTTGTGTCTTAAGGTGTTATTCTAGTACGAACTCTAGGGCTATTTGTGACACTTATAGGAATAGCCCAACGGATTGATTGGAAAGAATAACTTTGAGGTGGTTTCGTACCCTACCATAATCTCTTCGTTCGTTCTCTGCTATTAGTGACTTTGGAGTGACTCTTTGTTGCATGTTGAGGGATAGTTATGTGATCCAATTATGTTAGTATTGTTGAGGGAACTTGCACTAGCGGAAGTATGAACCCTAGGCCTTGTTTCAACACATTGCAATACCGTTTACGCTCACTTTTATCATTTGTTACCTTGCTGTTTTTATATTTTCAGATTACAAATACCTTTATCCACTATCCATATACCACTTGTATCACCATCTCTTCGCCGAACTAGTGCACCTATACAATTTATCATTGTATTGGGTGTGTTGGGGACACAAGAGACTCTTTGTTATTTGGTTGCAGGGTTGCTTGAGAAAGACCATCTTCATCCTACGCCTCCTACGGATTGATAAACCTTAGGTCATCCACTTGAGGGAAATTTGCTACTGTCCTACAAACCTCTGCACTTGGAGGCCCAACAACGTCAACAAGAAGAAGGTTGTGTAGTAGACAGCAAGAGGTGCCCCCTGCCCCTGTATATAAAGGAGCAAGGGGAAGGCCGGCCGGCCCTTGTTGGCATGCCTAGGAGGAGGAATCCTCCTCCTAGTAGGATTAGGATTCCTCCCTTTCCTACTCCTACTAGGAGAGGGAAAGGCAGGGAGAGAAAGAGAAGGAAAGGAGGGCGCCCCCCCCCTTCTCCTAGTCCAATTCAGACAGGGGGAAGGGGGCACGCTGCCTGCCCTAGGCCGGCCCCTCTCTCTTTCCCTTATGGCCCAACAAGGCCCATTAGTCCCCGGGGGTTTCCGGTAACCCCTCCTGTACTCCGGTAAAATCCCGATTTCACCCGGAACTATTCTGATGTCCAAATGTAGGCTTCCAATATATCAATCTTTACGTCTCGACTATTTCAAGACTCCTCGTCATGTCCGTGATCAAATCCTGGACTCCAAACTACCTTCGGTGCATCAAAACATATAAACTCATAAAACTTAACCATGCGGACCCTACGGGTTCGAGAACTATGTAGACATGACCGAGACACGTCTCTGGTCAACAACCAATAGTGGAACCTGGATTATCATATTGGTTCCTATATATTCTACGAAGATCTTTATCGGTCAAACCACACAACACTATACGTTGTTCTCTTTGTCATCGGTATGTTACTTGCCCGAGATTCGATCGTCGGTATCAAATACCTAGTTCAATCTCGTTACCGGTAAGTCTCTTTACTCGTTCTGTAATACATCATCCTGTAACTAACTCATTAGTTATCATGCTTGCAAGGCTTATAGTGTTGTGTATTACCGAGAGGGCCCAGAGATACCTCTCCGACAATCGAAGTGACAAATCCTAATCTTGATCTATGTCAACTCAACAAGTACCATCGGAGACACCTGTGGAGCACCTTTATAATCACCCAGTTACGTTGTGACATTTGGTAGCACACAAAGTGTTCCTCTGGTATTCGGGAGTTGCATAATCTCATAGTCATAAGAACATGTATAAGTCATGAAGAAAGCAATAGCAGTAAACAAACGATCAAGTGCTAAGCTAACGGAATGGGTCAAGTCAATTACATCATTCTCCTAATGATGTGATCCCATTGATCAGTTGGAGTTGGAGTCGGAGAGGCACCAGGGGGCCCACGAGATAGGGGGCGCGCCCTAGGGGGCAGGCACGCCCCCACCCTCGTGGATAGGTGGTGGGCCCCCTGGCCTTCATCTTTTGCAGGTATTTTTTATATTTTCCAAAAAGTTGCTCCGTGAAGTTTCAGGTCATTCCAAGAATGTTTGTTTCTGCACATAAATAACACCATGATAATTCTGCTGGAAACAGCGTCAGTTCGGGTTAGTTCCATTCAAATCATGCAAGTTAGAGTCCAAAACAAGGGCAAAAGTGTTTGGAAAAGTAGATACGACGGAGACGTATCAAGTGTCGTCCACGTACCCTCGTAGACTGTAAGCGGAAGCGTTATGAGAACGCGGTTGATGTAGTCATACGTCTTCACGATCCGACCGATCCATGTACCGAACGTACGGCACCTCCGAGTTCAGCACACGTTCAGCTCGGTGACGTCCCATGAACTCCGATCCAGCAGAGCTTCGAGGGAGAGTTCCGTCAGCACGACGGTGTGATGACTGTGATGATGATGCTGTCGACGCAGGGGTTCACCTAAGCACCACTACGATATGACCGAGGTGGATTATAGTGGAGGGGGCACCGCACACGGCTAAAAGATCAGCTGATCAACTTGTGTCTATGGGTGCCCCCTGGTCACGTATATAAAGGAGGGAGGAGGAGGAGGCCGTCCCTAGAGGGGGCGCGCCAAGTGTGAGGAGTCCTACTAGGACTCCTAAGTCCTAGTAGGATTCCCCTTTTCCTTTCCGGAGTAGGAGAGAAGAAAGAAGGAAAGAGAGAGGGAGTAGGAAAGGGCAAGGGGGGCGCCGCCCCCTTTCCCCTAGTCCAATTCGGACCCATGGGGGGGCGCGCGCCTCCTTCCCTTTGGCCTGCCTCCTCTATTCTCGTATGGCCCAATAAGGCCCAATACTTCTCCCGGCGAATTCCCGTAACTCTCCGGTACCCCGAAAAATACCTGAATCACTCGGAACCTTTCCGATGTCCAAATATAGCCTTCCAATATATTGATCTTTATGTCTCGTCCATTTTGAGACTCGTCGTCATGTCCCCGATCTCATCCAGGACTTCGAACAAACTTCGGTCATCAAATCACATAACTCATAATACAAATCGTCACAGAACGTTAAGCGTGCGGACCCTACGGGTTCGAGAACTATATACACATGACCGAGACTCATATCCGGTCAATAACCAATAGCGGAACCTGGATGCTCATATTGGTTCCTACATATTCTACAAAGATCTTTATCGGTCAAACCGCATAACAACATACGTTGTTCCCTTTGTCATCGGTATGTTACTTGCCCGAGATTCGATCGTCGGTATCTCAATACCTAGTTCAATATCGTTACCGGCAAGTCTCTTTACTCGTTCCATAATGCTGCATCCTGTAACTAACTCATTAGCTACATTTCTTGCAAGGCTTATTGTGATGTGCATTACCGAGAGGACCCAGAGATACCTCTCCGACAATCGGAGTGACAAATCCTAATTTCGATCTATGCCAACTCAACAAGTACCATCGGAGACACCTGTAGAGCACCTTTATAATCACCCAGTTACGTTGTGATGTTTGGTAGCGCACAAAGTGTTCCTCCGGTACTCGGGAGTTGCATAATCTCATAGTCATAGGAATATGTATAAGTCATGAAGAAAGCAATAGCAACAAACTAAACGATCATCGTGCTAAGCTAACAGATGGGTCAAGTCAATCACATCATTCTCTAATGATGTGATCCCGTTAATCAAATGACAACTCATGTCTATGATTTGGAAACATAACCATCATTGATTCAACGAGCTAGTCAAGTAGAGGCAAACTAGTGACACTCTGTTTGTCTATGTATTCACACATGTACTAAGTTTTTGGTTAATACAATTCTAGCATGAATAATAAACATTTATCATGATATAAGGAAATATAAATAACAACTTTATTATTGCCTCTAGGCCATATTTCCTTCACTAACAAAGTGTGCAAGCTCCAGCGATCCATCTATGGACTGGTGCAAGCATCTCGGAGTTGGAATATACGCTTTGATAAGGTGATCAAATCATATGGTTTTATACAGACTTTTGGTAAAGCCTGTATTTACAAGAAAGTGAGTGGGAGCACTATAGCCTTTCTGATAAGTATATGTGCATCACATATTGTTGATCAGAAATGATGTAGAATTTTCTAGAAAGCATAAAGGAGTGTTTGAAAGGAGTTTTTCAAAGAAAGACCTCGGTGAAGCTACTTACATATTGAGCATCAAGATCTATAGATATAGATCAAGACGCTTGATAAGTTTTTTCAACGAGTACATACCTTGACAAGAAGTAGTTTAAAATAGAACAGTCAAAGAAGGAGTTCTTACCTGTGTTGCAAGGTGTGAAATTGAGTAAAGACTCAAAACCCGACCACGGCAGAAAATAGAAAGAGAATGAAAAGTCAATCCCTATTGAGGGAGTCCTGGATTAGGGGGTCCTCGGACAGCCGGACTATGGGCCAGTTCTTTTGGGCAATTCTCCCAGAATTAACCCCCTCCCCAGCTTCTCCCAGAATTGCCACTTAATATTTTTTTACAATTCCTAGCTAATTAGACCTTAACTAGCTAGGAATTGTAAAAAAATATTAAGTGGCAATTCTGGGAGAAGCTGGGGAGGGGGTCAATTCTGGGAGAATTGCCCAAAAGAACTGGCCCTATATACTTTGGCCAGACTGTAGGACTATGAGGATAGAAGATTGAAGACTCCGTCCCGTGTTCGGATGGGACTCTCCTTTGCATGGAAGGCAAGCTTGACGGTTCGGATATGTATATCTCCTCCCTTGTAACCGACTATGTGTAACCCTAGCCCCTCCGGTGTCTATATAAACCGGAGGTTTTTAGTCCGTAGGACAACAACAATCATACCATAGGCTAGCTTCTAGGGTTTAGCCTCTCCGATCTCGTGGTAGATCAACTCTTGTAATATTCATATCATCAAGATCAATCAAGCAAGAAATAGGGTATTAACTCCATCGCGAGGGCCCGAACCTGGGTAAACATTGTGTCCCCCGCCTCCTGTTACCATCCACCTTAGACGCACAGTTCGGGACCCCCTACCCGAGATCCGCCGGTTTTGACACCGACACCTATGCCTTAGTCATAGGTTCTATAAAATATGCTATGCTGTGTACTGGACCTATTGTGTACCTCACCATGAGTTTGGCAAAAGGGTACAAAAGTGATCCAGGAGTGAATCACTGGATAGCGGTTAAAATTATCCATAGTGGAATAAGGACATGTTTCTCGGTTATGGAGGTGACAAAAAGTTCGTCGTAAAGGGTTACGTCGATGCAAGCTTTGACACTAATCCGGATGACTCTAAGTCTCAATCTGGATACATATATAAAGTGGGAGAAATTAGATAGAGTAGCTCCGTGCAGAGCATTGTAGACATAGAAAATTTGCAAAATACATACGGCTCTGAATGTGGCAGACCCATTGACTAAACTTCTCTCACAAGCAAAACATGATCACACCTTAGTACTCTTTGGGTGTTAATCACATAGCGATGTGAACTAGATTATTGACTCTAGTAAACCCTTTGGGTGTTAGTCACATGGAGATGTCAACTAATCACATAAAGATGTGAACTATTGGTGTTAAATCACATGACGATGTGAACTAGATTATTGACTCTAGTGCATGTGGGAGGCTGAAGGAAATATGCCCTAGAGGTAATAATAAAGATGTTATTTATATTTCCTTATATCATGATAAATGTTTATTATTCATGCTAGAATTGTATTAACCGAAAACTTAGTACATGTGTGAATACATAGACAAATAGATTGTCCCTAGTATGCCTCTACTTGACTAGCTTGTTAATCAAAGATGGTTAAGTTTCCTAACCATAGACATGTGTTGTCATTTGATAAACGGGATCACATCATTAGAGAATGATGTGATGGACAAGACCCATCTGTTAGATTAGCATAATGATCGTATAGTTTTATTGCTATTGCTTTCTTCATGACTTATACATATTCCTCTGACTATGAGAGCATGCAACTCCCGAATACCGGAGGAACACTTTCTATGCTATCAAATGTCACAACGTAACTGGGTGATTATAAAGATGCTCTACAGGTGTCTCCAATGGTGTTTGTTGAGTTGGCATAGATCAAGATTAGGATTTGTCACTCCGTATATCGGAGAGGTATCTCTGGGCCCTCTCGGTAATGCTCATCACTATAAGCCTTGCAAGCAATGTGACTAATGAGTTAGTTGCGGGGTGATGTATTTTCGAACGAGTAAAGAAACTTGCTGGTAACGAGATTGAACTAGGTATGAGGATACCGATGATCGAATCTCGAGCAAGTAACATACCGATGACAAAGGGAATAACGTATGTTGTCATAAGGTTTGACCGATAAAGATCTTCGTAGAATATGTAGGAACCAATATGGGCATCCATGTTCTGCTATTGGTTATTGACCAGAGAGGTGTCTCGGTCACGTCTACATAGTTCTCGAACCCATAGGGTCCGCATGCTTAACGTTCATTGACGATATAGTACTATATGAGTTATGTATGTTGGTGACCGAATGTCGTTCGGAGTCCCGGATGAGATCACGGACATGATGAGAATCTCCAGAATAGTCCGAAGATAAAGATTGATATATAGGATGATATGGTTCGGCCAAGGGGTGAAGCCCACGAGGCTTTAGGCCGGTGCAAAAGGAGTTTTGCAGAGGCAAGGCGACCAAACGCCGAAGACCCTGGCGTCTGACCCTGGGCCAGACGCCGAGACCCATGGCGTCTGGGCCAGACCCCAAAGACTATGGCATCTGGTTCTGGAAGTCTAAGTAGGACTCTCCCTTCCGGGCAAACCCGACTTTGAGGAGGCTTTTACTCCAAGTTCCAACCCCAGGGCTCAAGATATAAATAGAGGGCAGGGCTAGCACTTGGAACACATCAAGAAACACCAAGCCGTGTGTCGGCAACCCCATCCCCTCTAGTTTATCCTCCGTCATAGTTTTTGTAGTGCTTAGGCGAAGCCCTGCAGAGATTGTTCTTCACCAGCACCATCACCACGCCGTCGTATTGCCGGAACTCAACTACTACTTCGCCCCTCTTGCTGGACCAAGAAGGCGAGGACTTCATCGAGTTGAACGTGTGCTGAACGCGGAGGTGTCGTACGTTCGGTACTTGATCGGGACGGACCATGAAGGTGTACGACTACATCAACCGCGTTGATAAATGCTTCCGCTTTCGGTCTATGAGGGTATGTAGACACACTCTCTCCTCTCGTTGCTATGCATCTCCTAGATAGATCTTGTGTGATCGTAGGAAATTTTTGAAATTGCATGCTACGTTCCCCAACAGTTAGGTACATCGCAACCTGCATGTAGTAGATATAGCTTAGGGCATCTCCTGCTGACCCTCCTAAATCGATTAGAGGAGTAAAAAATTTACTCCTCGGGCGAAAAGTTGGCCTGTGGCGCCTAAAATCACTTGCCCCCCATGCGATCGGGTAAAACTCCCCTTGCCTCTTTTGTTGTGCCACGCAGTGCCACTGTTCCTGCCGCTGCTTTCGCCACCGATGGCCACTACTCTAGTTAGAATGGGTAGCGAAGACCCCTCTACCACCCTGCCGGCCAACACCGTCGGTGCGTTGCCGCCACAAACCACCCTCGCGTCTCCTTTCACACTTACAAAAGGTTGGGTATAAAAAATGTTGTCCGGTCCACAACACCGATAATTACCACTAGTAGCAAGGTGGCCGGGTGGCCACGTCGTCTCCGGCGATGGTAGGCCGCTTCTCCAGCCAACGGCTAGTGTGCTAGGAAACCGGCAGCTGTCACGTCGGCCCTCGCCGAGGAGGCGGCAAAGAACAAGAAAAAAAAAAGCCACTCCGTCCCCTTGTCCCCGTTTGGTGGCTCATGTGGCTTCTTAGGCTACCCCTACGGCTGGTGCTCCGGTGCGTCCAGCCACCACAGCCGGCAACAAGGGCCATGGCCGTCAACTGCTCTATGAAATGCCTACAATGTGTTTTTCTTTTGCTTTTTTCATTTTGGCCTATGCACTGTGTGGTGATTATTGGCCTCCAATGGATGATGGAGCTTGTTGTTGTTAGTGTCATGAACCGAACCACAATGGATGATCCCACAAAAAAGTTTTGGGAGCTCACTCTTGGGGAGATCTTGATCTAAACAAAGGTCTCTCTTAGGAATGGTGATGGCGATGGTGGCCGAGAGGACGGGCTCGTGTGGCATCCCCGCTCACCCCTGCAGCTAGTGCTCCGGCATGTCCGGCCAATGCAGACATCAACAAGGGCCACTGCCGCCGCAGCCGGCAACAAGGGTCACAGCCGCCAAGTGCTCGATGAAATGCCTACAAGGTAACTCTTTTTCTTTTTTTCATTTCAGCCTATGCATTGTGATGTGATTGCCGTGCGGCCGATGGATGATGGAGTTTCTTGTTGTTGTCATGAATCCAAACACAATGGATGATACCCCGAAAAATATTTGGGTGCTCACTCGTGGGGAGATCTTGACCCAAACGGAGGTCTCTCTTTAGAATGGTGGTGCTGGTGGTGGCCGAGATTATCTTGGTGCTTTTGGCCGAGAGGATGGTGGTGATGGTGGTGGTGGTGATGATGGTGATGGTGATGGTGATGGGAGTGGCCATGTGTATGGTGGTGGGAGTGGTGATTTCTTCGGCGAGGAAGGTGTTTGAGTTTGTGTATGTCATTGGTTGGCCTCCATGCGCAACATAAAACATGCTATGATGTGGCGATTTTTTATCAAACTTGATCGATGATGTGATGCCTTTTGGGTGAACTATGCATGTTTTAATTTTAATATTTTGATCCGTGAAACTATATGTTTGTTAACAATTTATACGTTATGCATGTATATTTTTAAATATTTGAATGATTGATGATATATTGTGCAATTCTTTGAAGTTCATGCGGCTAGGCTAAAAGAATTGAGATTTTTTTTAACTCCACTAAGTTTAGGGGATCGGCTAGGTCCGACCACCTTGAAATGAGTAAAATTCTACTCCGCTAAGTTTACTCAATAGTTTACTCCTCTATAGTTTAGGGGATTGGCTAGAGGTGCCCTTGTATAATCCCCACAGCATAGTGAGATGTTATGTCATTATTTCAACTTGAAGACTAGGGATGGACAAAGGTTACATTCAGTAGCAGAATCATGAAGACACTTGTCCACTGTATTTTATTTTATTTTTGAAAAAGAGGAAGACCCCCAGCCTCTGCATCTGGGCGATGCATGCAGCCACTTTATTAATTATTCACAAAAGAACTTACAAAGAAATACAACAGTAAGTTTGAAGTCACCATCTAGGCAACATCTGTTGCTACTCCTATCCAGTTGATGAAGGGATGCTGATAGTCGGGGCCAAATACCAAACAGACCTCGCAGCCAAGCCTAACATCTAAGACCCGAGGCCCCAACCAAGTCACTTGTCAGGTATGGGGCACACACCGGTCAGACACGCTCTTAGAGGCCGCCGCTGCCAACTGCCACCACTCCATCTTCATAGTTGTACTGACGCATCAACCTTGCCCGGTCTAACTGTCGTCGACGCCACCACGACACCAAACTACGCCACCTGCACCATGCGGCTGAGACCCGCCGTTGTCGACGTGTCATATGCAATGCCGCTCCTCCTTCACGAACACCACATGCTACCACTGGTCCCATCCCCTCCACTTACAGATCATTTGCACTCCCAACCGAGCCCAGTGCCCCTGACGACACTCTAGGAAGATCACGACACGAACAACGCCGTTGCCGCCAGATCCGAAGAGGATTGAAGGTTTTCACCCGGCCGGGAATCAGGGTGGGTAGATTGGGCCCTCAGCCTCGCCTTCATGAGGGAAAGCGGTGCCCATGGGCGGGGCCGCCGCCGGGCCGGCCAGACTGGCCAAGGTTTCACCTGGACCCAAAGTATGCCACCAGGGCTCACCGTCACCGGAGCCTGCAGCCACAAACCACCGGGACGACGAGAGAGGCAGCAGGAGAAAGGGGAACCTCCAGATCTGACGCAATGGAGCATCGCGCCACGGCCAGACTCCACCAGTGACCCGCCGCCCGTGCGGCCGAGCACCCTGGCCAGCGTTGCTTGCAGACGTCGCTAGCCGCCGGACGATGCCGCCTCGCCAACAGGGCCGCCGCCCAAGGATCCGCAGGCCACCGGTGCGATACTCCGGCCTGCGGGCTGACGGGATCAATCTGTGTGCCGAGAACCCCGCCGCCACCTTCCCTCGCGCCCGCACAGGCTTTGCCGGCGGCCATCTTCGGTGACCGCGAGGGACGGAAGGGGGATGAGGGAAGGTCGGGCGACCAAAGATCAGAAGGGGGATGAGGAGACCCTCAATCTCACTTGTCCACTATATGCCGTCATTATATTACCAAAATAGCATACTATTCCCAAGTGAAGAATCGGATGCACATAGTAATGAAAGCCGTTCATAACTACGCACTATAAAACAGCCTTTTTTACAATCAAAAGTATGGAAACTGGTGCATTATGGAGTCCATGGGCAGCAGTGGCGGAGTTTGGGCTGAATTTATGGAAGGTCAAATGGGCGGGGGGGGGGGGGGCATAAAAGACTGCTTTAGGCTGATTTTTACTAAAAATATGAGGCCAAAACCAAAGGATCTTATATCTTTTTTTTAGGGTAAGGATCCTATATCTTATATCTTATATCTTATATCTTATATTTACTAATTGAAAGCACCATGCGAGCTTCCATGTTAATCCTAGCAATTAATAACTAAGAGCCGTTAGATTAGTTTAAGATGGAAAATTGACCGCTAGATAGATGTAGTTCTCTTTACCAATCCGACCCAATGTCTCCCACGTAACCAACTCATCTATGTGTGTATTTAAAAAAAACATCTCCGTGTGCAAGACTTCCTCCTCCAGAGTCCCAGAAAAACAACTCATCTCCATATGTAAGCCTTAGGTCTCTATCTAGATGTTCCCTCGAGTCCTCTCATTCCCCAATCTTCCATGGTGCTGCTCTGCCCAGGAGCGTCACATCCAGCCTAAAAATCAAGAAGTTGTTGTTTTAGTCATGCGACTAGCGCCATGGTCATTCGCGGTCCTGTCCCCGGATGCTTTCCACGACGCTGCTCCACTAGGAGCATCACCTCCAGCCTCCGGTTTGAGAAGCTACAATTTTGGTGGGAGCAGCAGCGCCATGGTCCATGTACATCTCATCTAATATACACAGCAGTCGTAATTCCTATCGTATCTTCAACCTAGATTAGGCCTCCTCCGTTTCCTCTGTGCTGCTTGTGGGCGATCTGAGTATTTTTTTTGAGGGTGATCTGATTCAACCACCATCGTTCTCTCACCAAGTGCACAACCTAGGGTTCGCACAACATCAAGAACAACGATGGACGGACAAACTATGTACCTGAAATAGAGAGGAAATTCTGGTTTTTCCTTGGATTAATGGACTCACGTCGTTCCACTACACCAATCTGGGCCGTGGATTTTCCTGGGCATGAGAGTTCAGAAAACTGCTTTTCCTTTCGTGGCTCCCATATCACAAGAGCATGCAGCGAATAGGGATAGAGTGGTGATGTGGAGATGATGGATTTACCTGTTAGCGTTTCATACCTGCGTTCTGGATTTTGTTGCAATGAAAAATTGTCGTACTGGTCATCATAATTTCCCGGCCAGGTACGAATTTAAAGCAGTTTTGTTGTAGTATGTGAATCCAGAGAAAAAGTTTCATCAATACAATGAGAATTGGTGTTAGAGCAAAGGGATTGGTTATGCTTTATAAACTTCATCCATATATCTCCTTTTTTTCATGTAAATGCATGCGGTTTTCATATGCATTTTTTGACTGCTTGAACGTGTCTAGAATCTTTGCATCGTTACTGTTGTTATTGTTTGAACGTCAGAACTACAAACTGAATTGTTTAGGCCACGGATTAATTCTTTTGGACCTTTTTCTAAACAGGAGCGAAATTTACAAACTGGAAGCACTGTTATGAGGATTCACATTAATCGTTGTGAACTTTCCTACAGATGGACAACATTCACCTGATCTTCGTACGAGCTATTTCTATAGTTGTTCGATAAAGTACATCAAATTGGTGTGGCACAGGAAAATAGAACTGTTGGAAATTGGTAAGCAAGAAACCCTAAATCTGAGAATTCACTTTTCTTTTCACCAGCTGCAAAAAATCTGCTTGATCCCTAATGGCCAGGGAGTATTATTTGGCTATTTCTGAGGCTTCAGAAAGGAAAAGCATGGTTTCCTTCTTTGTATTTTGCCTCATACACTAGTAGAAAAGGGGGCTTTGGTTCGGCCAGAAAAGAGCATTAGTACCAGTTACATTACGAACCGGGACTAATGTGAACATTAGTCCCGGTTCGAGCGGCTAGGGCACCGTACAGGCATTACTCCCGGTTCAAATGGGACCTTTAGTCCTAGTTGGTGCCACGAACCAGGACTAAAGGGTGCGATGCCCATTAGTACCGGTTCGTGCCACGAACCGGTACTAAAGGTAGGTTACCTTTAGTACAGGTTCGTGGCGTACTAATGGTGCAATTTTCAAATCCACCCCCCCACCGTGTATCGCCTTTTCAGTTTTGTAAAAAGCAAAAGAAAATGATAAAAACTTCAAAAGTTAAAATCCTTCGAGATGTAGTTATGTTACTACATCTACTAGTCAGGAAAATTTAAAAACTTAAATTTGGACATGTTTTGCAAAAAGTGTAGGGAAAATGTAAAACGTTTATAACTTTTGCATACGATGTCAAAAAAAGCATATAATATATCAAAATGTTCAACACGAAAATCCGTATCCGGTTTTGACTGCCTACGGCTTGTTTGCAAATTTTTAGAATCCTCAAATTCTAAAAGGAAAAAAGTTATGCTCAAATTTCAGGGTTTTTTTAATTTTCTTTAAATCTGGTCAAACTATGGTCAAACTACTTATTCAAGAAGTATTAGTGTTACTAAATAATTATTCAAGAATATATTAGTGTTACTAAATAATTATTTCAATTTTTTTTGAATTTTGGTCAAAACCTTTAGTACCGGTTCGTGCCACGAACCGGTACTAATGGGGTTGAAGCATTAGTACCGGTTCGTGGCACCAACCGGTACTAAAGGTTAGACCTTTAGTACCGGTTCGTGCCACAAACCGGTACTAATGGGGTTGAAGCATTAGTACCGGTTCGTGGCACCAACCGGTACTAAAGGTTAAACCTTTAGTACCGGTTCATGCCACGAACCGGTACTAATGGTGCAATTTTCAAATCCACCCCCCACCGTGTATCGCCTTTTCAGTTTTGTAAAAAGCAAAAGAAAATGATAAAAACTTCAAAAGTTAAAATCCTTCGATATGTAGTTATGTTACTACATCTACTAGTTAGGAAAATTTAAAAACTTAAATTTGGACATGTTTTGCAAAAAGTGTAGGGAAAATGTAAAATGGCTATAACTTTTGCATACGATGTCAGAAAAAAACGTATAATATATCAAAATGTTCAGCACGAAAAGCCGCATCCGGTTTTGACTGCCTATGGCCTATTTGCAAATTTTTAGAATCCTCAAATTCTAAAAGGAAAAAAAGTTATGCTCAAATTTCAGGTTTTTTTGAATTTTCGTTAAATCTGATCAAACTATGGTCAAACTACTTATTCAAGAAGTATTAGTGTTACTAAATAATTATTCAAGAATATTAGTGTTACTAAATAATTATTTCAATTTTTTTGAATTTTGGTCACATCTGGTCAAACTGTGGTCAAACTACTAATTCAAGAAATATTAGTGTTACTAAATAATTATTGTTTTTTAGAATGATAGTTTCAAACTCAAACAGTGAAATGTGTGACTTCATGCTCAAGCTAAACTCCTGAGGGTTAATAGGATTGACATCTTTGAAAGGATCGATATGGTTGACTAGAGGGGGGTGAATAGGCAACTACCAATTTTTAGCTTTTCTTTACCAAATTAAACTTTGCATCAAAGTAGGTTGTCTAGATGTGCAACTAGGTGAGCAACCTATATGATGCAATAACAACAAGCAAACAAGCAAGCA
The DNA here is from genome assembly GCF_018294505.1 of Triticum aestivum. Classification (NCBI taxonomy): domain Eukaryota; kingdom Viridiplantae; phylum Streptophyta; class Magnoliopsida; order Poales; family Poaceae; genus Triticum; species Triticum aestivum. The sequence goes on from NC_057812.1 coordinate 615,705,541, forward strand.
AGGGAACAAACACTAAAGAGCTTGCACAAGTAAAGGTAAGAGATAACCAAGAGTGGATCCGGTGAAGACGAGGATGTGTTACCGAAGTTCCTTCCTTTTGAGGGGAAGTACGTCTCCGTTGGAGCGGTGTGGAGGCACAATGCTCCCCAAGAAGCCACTAGGGCCACCGTATTCTCCTCACGCCCTCACACAATGCGAGATGCCGTGATTCCACTATTGGTGCCCTTGAAGGCGGCAACCGAACCTTTACAAACAAGGTTGGGGCAATCTCCACAACTTAATCGGAGACTCCCAACAAGACCACGAAGCTTCACCACAATGGAATATGGCTCCAAGGTGACCTCAACCGTCTAGGGTGCTCAAACACCCAAGAGTAACAAGATCCGCTAGGGATGAGTGGGGGAATCGAAAATCCCTTGGTGGAAGTGTAGATCGGAGCCTTCTCAACCACTCCCGAGCAAATCAACAAGTTTGATTGGCTAGAGAGATAGATCGGGCAAAATGAAGCTTGGAGTATTTAATGGAGTTTGAGCAATAAATGGAGCTTGGGGGAAGAAGAGGTAGGTGGAAAGGAAGAAGGGGGCTCCCTTTTATAGTGGGGGCAACAATCCCGTTGCCCCCCACCAAGCAGCCCCGCAAGGGCGGTACTACCGCTGAGAGGGGGCGGTACTACCGCCAGGGGAGCGGTACTGCCGTGCCATCCAGCGGTACTGCCGCGTTGAGGATACTAAAAGGGAAAAGCTCCAACTGCGGTACTACTGCGGTGGTAGGGAGGTACTACCGCTCCAGGAACGGTACTACCGCCACTACAACCGTGACTAGTGCCGCAAAACCCGACACGAGAAAAAGACCTCTTGAATCGAGGCGGTAGGAGCCAGACTGCCCAGCGGTACTACGGCAGTGGGGTCAAGGGCGATAGTACCGCTGTGGAGCGGTACTACCGCTTGTGACCCTTCAGCCATAGTACCGCAGGAGGTGTGGTACTACTGCTAGGGCGAGAGAGAGAGAGAGGGAGAAGCGATCCCTCAAAGAAGCTGAGGACCAGGCGGAGGTGTCGGGCCCCCAGCGGTACTACTGCTGTGGAGCCATGGCGGTACTACCGCTATGGAGCGGTACTGCCGCTTGTGGCTTCTCAGCGGTACTACCCCTGGGTGCATGGTACTGCCGCTCAGACCCAGACAGGACAAGGAAGAGAGGAGAGATCTCTTCAATGGACAGGAAAAAAACTCGGAGGGTGAGAAGCTGATGTGTACGTGAAGATTCCACCCATGCAAAACCCCAGCGGACCCCCTCTTGATAGTACGGTGCCCTCTACGCAACTAGTCCACCGAGAAAGAAGCTAAAGAGCTACACCGTCTTGAAATACAATCCGAGGGGAGGAACGCGTCTCGTGCCAAGGGAGAATCTATGAATCAAACAAAGCACAAGATTAGTCCGCAAACATGTTGTCATCAATCACCAAAACTACCTTGAGAGAGATATGCCATAACAATCTCCCCCTTTTTGGTGGATTGATGACAACAAGGGATTTGCGCAAGGAAAAGAATTAAAAACAAATAAAACTAAGAACTACAAAATATAGACGGGCTCCCCCAGAATGTGGGCATCAAGATAAGGCACGACACACACATTCGGATCAACACTCCCCCTATATTTTATAGTCCAACAACACTAAGCACAAGATATATGAGAGGAGAGAATAAACAGGACAAGCATGCATCTCATAATAAACTACAGTACTCTGAATAGACATAAGTAATAAGATAGCAAGTAATAAGGTAGCGATAGGGAGCATATGTCTTACACCATATGACTAGAATAGAGGTCTCACACCAAACCAAACCAAGAGAAACACACAAGAAACCACAAGACTACTCAAAGCACGACACAAGAAGCAAATCCCTACACTCTCTCCCCCTTTGGCAGTGAGACACCAAAAAGGGCAGAGAGGGACACTACGACTCCAGGTGATGGGAGAGGAAGGTCTCGAACATCACATCTCCGCATCTTCATCGTGGGTTGAAAACTGCTCGGCATCGGAGTCGGTCCAGTGGCAATTCTGATGAATCCAGTCCTCCTCTTCAGTGATCTGACCCTCAGACCCACTGACAACTGTTGCTCCCAACTGACGCATGATCTCCTTGTGGCGCGTCCTGGCATGCTTCTCCGCCACATGAGTCATGTACTGACCATGGGACTCCATGCAGAAAAGCTTCTTCATCTTGCGCTTGAGCTTCTGTGCCCATGATGGTTCTGCACTAGAGTGGCCAAAGTCCTCCTCATGAGCATCAGTAGCAGCCTCACCCTCGGTCCCCATGGCAGCAGCAGCAGCAGACGGGCCCCCTGTGGTAGCAGTAGCAGATGGACCCCCTGTGTGAGGCGCTGTCCAGTTGTCCTTCTTCCTCAGACGCTTGATCTCATGAGAAACCAAGTCTCCAGTCTCTAGCAGCACTCTGGGATAAGTCTGTGCCCAGGCCCTCTCAATGAGCCTCATGATGAAGGGACCATAGATAGGACACTTGCGCTCAGACACGGCAGATAGAAGTTCAGACCACATGACATGAGAGATATCCAGGCTCTCTCCAGTGCTTGCTTCCTTCTCATGCTGACAGAAAAGGAGCATGTCCACGAGGTAAGAGTGGACCATATCCAGATTCCCGATCCGAGGGAAGAGAGTCTCACGGAATATGCGATGAAGAATGTCCAGATACGGAGACAGCTCACAGGTCTTCTTCTCAGTGACAGGGTGAACCTTCACAGTGCATTAGGGCCAAAGGGCTTGCTTGTGGGTGGATGTAGCATTGCGGTGAGGACGGAAACCGATAGGAGTCTCAAGCCCGTTATCCACCACATCAAGTAACTCCATGAACGCCCGCCACTTGACGGAAAGCTGCTTGCCATTGGTCATCCAAGTCAGAGTCCTGTCGCCATCTGTTCCAAGATGGACGGTGGCATAGAATTGAGCCACCAAATCCGCATCGAAATCCTTGTTGAACTGCATGATCCCGAGAATGTTCAGCTGAGTGCACATCTGAAGGGCTTCTCCAAAGTACTCTGGGTCCTTCTCCATAGCATCAGTGTCAATGGAGCGAACATCAACAAAAAGATTCTTCTTGGCCTTGATCACATCAAAGTAGATGGCAAACTGAAAACGGTTCCAGAACGGGCGGTTGACCAAAGTGGGTTCTTGGTCCACCGCATAGAGGTTGCGGCGACGCGTCTCCCAAAACTCCTTGTTAGTCATCTCAGTCACAGTCTTCCCTTTTGGCTTGTTGGCGGCTCGCTTCGATTGCTGAGGAGGTGGAGGAACACTTGCAGAAGCACTTGCTGGAGGCGGTTGGGTGCTCGAGGAACCACCGGCAGGCTCTGAGGTGCGGTAGCATTTTGAGGTCGCACGCCCTGGGTTGATACAGCGACCTTGCTGCTCGGAAAGGTCATCACCTAGAGCCAAACACAAAAAGACGCAAAACAACCAGAAGAAACGAGCATAAGCCAACAAACACAACAAAAAGATCAAGGTAAGGCAGGAGAATGATGGAAATTGGCATGCAGCGGTAGTACCGTGAGCTGCCCGCGGTAGTACCGCCCCAAGCGGTAGTACCGCCCCAAAGGGAGCGATAGTACCGCTCCAAAGGAAGCGGTAGTACGGCTTGAGGCAGATAAACAGAAGTTTCATAGCACGAGGCGGTGAAACAGTGGTTTCCTACTACCGTGGTCAGATCCGGCACTACCGGCCTACCAAATTCAAAAATAATCCTACCAAACACTAATCTAGATTGTCTAGTTGCCTTCTCCAACCAACTCAAGCCTAGATTTAGCCAAAAATCTAGAGATGCAACCACCATTGCCCCTAAGAAACAAGAACTAAAAAGGAGACAAAATGAAAGAAAGAACGGGGGCAATACCGGCATCCATGGCAAGAGGACGTGGTGGGGATCAACTCCACCAAAGGAAATGAAGAGGGACGCCCCGGAGACGGAGATCCGCCGGTGCCCTCCCGCGGCGAGTGGAGGCTGGAGAGAGAGGAAGAGAAAAGAGGGGTGAAGTGAATGGGTATGGGGGAGAAGAAACCTCCCCTTGCCCCCGTCTTAACCCTTTGTCCTCGTCCCCCAGCGGTAGTACCGTGCTGGGGGGCGGTAGTACCGCTCACGAGCGGTAGTACCGCACACCACCAGCGGTAGTACCGCCCAGCACGCCACGACAACTAAACAGACACGGCATAGGCTCAACGAAACGACAAAAACGGCAAACACAACAACAAACAAACAAGACACACCTCTTCACAAGAGGGCGGTGGCCGACGCCACCTATGTTTGAGTCAAAAGGTATGGCACCGCGAAGATTTTAACCTTGGGCCCATGACCAAAACTCGTCTTTTAAGCACAAGTGCCATCAATAATGGCTAAAGTGAAAGACTTGATAAATTTATGCATAATGGGGGGAGGGAGAGTTCATTGAGGGAACAACACTCCCCCTATGTCCATGCCTACACCTAAACTAGACAACAAATTGAACGTGGTAGGGTGTGCACGGGTTCAAGCCACATTGCTCGAATCAATGATATTTAGCTCATGCCTTAACTCGCGAAATCTTGCTTCATCCAAGGGCTTCATGAAAATATCTGCAAGGTTGTCATCAGTGTTGACATAGTTGAGCTCGATCTCTCCTCGCCTAATGTGATCCCGGATGAAGTGATACCGAATCTCAATATGCTTCGTCTTGAAGTGTTGCACCGGGTTGAGAGAAATCTTGATGGCACTTTCATTGTCACACCAAAGAGGCACTTTGTCACAAGTGACACCGTAATACTTTAAAGTTTGCCTCATCCATAAGAGTTGTGCACAACAACTACTGGCCGCAACATACTCCGCTTCGGTGGACGAGAGAGACACACAACTTTGCTTTTTGAAGACCAACTTACCAAAGAGCAACCAAGGAATTGGCACCCTCCGGAAGTGGACTTCCTATCCACTTTGTCTCCCGCCCAATCGGAATCCGAGTACCCTACAAGCTTGAAGTTTGATCCTCTTGGGTACCATAAGCCAAAGTTTGGGGTATGAGCCAAATATCGAAAGATTCGTTTGACCGCCACATAGTGACTTTCCTTAGGTGCGGCTTGAAACCGTGCACAAATTCCCACACTCAACATGATGTCCGGTGTAGATGCACAAAGGTAAAGCAAGGATCCAATCATGGAACGATATACCTTTTGATCCACCACTTTACCATTGGGATCTAAGTCAAGTTGGCACTTGGTGGTCATTGGAGTGGAAGCCGGCTTGACGTCACTTAGCTTGAATCTCTTGAGCATGTCTTGAGTGTATTTGGATTGATTGATGAAGGTTCCTTCTCTTCTTTGCTTCACTTCAAACCCTAGAAAGAACTTCAACTCCCCCATGGAGGACATCTCGAACTTTGAGGTCATGAGAGCGGCAAATTCCTCATTGAAAGCTTTGTTAGGAGAACCAAAGATACTATCATCAACATATAGTTGGCACACAAACAACTCCCCTTTGACCTTCTTAGTAAAAAGAGTGGGGTCAATTATCCCAACTTCAAACCCACGGTCTTGTAACAACTCGGTAAGGTGGTCATACCACGCACGTGGGGCTTGTTTAAGGCCATAGAGTGCCTTATCGAGTTGATACACATGATCGGGAAAGTAGGGATCCTCGAACCCGGGGGGTTGCTTGACGTACACCAATTCATTAATGAGACCATTAAGAAACACACTCTTCACATCCATTTGATGTAACTTAAAGTTATGATGAGAAGCATATGCAATCAACATGCGAATGGATTCAAGACGAGCAACGGGAGCAAAGGTTTCACCGTAGTCGATACCCTCGACTTGGGAGTAGCCTTGTGCTACCAAACGAGCCTTGTTGCAAATGATAATCCCATGGGCATCTTGCTTGTTCTTGAATATCCACTTGGTTCCAATGACATTGTGGTTCCCCGTTGGCCTTGGCACCAATCTCCACACTTTGCTGCGCTCGAAGTTGTTGAGTTCTTCATGCATGTCATTGAGCCAATCCAGATCTTCTAGCGCCTCATAGACCTTGAGAGGTTCCACACAAGAGACAAACGCGTGATGCTCACAATAATTTTCTAATTGTCTACGAGTGCTTACCCCCTTTCTTAAGCTTCCAAGCACATTCGTCATGAGATGATCCTTGGTGGAGAGCTTGGAAGCAACCTTGGCGGCACGACGCTCTAATTCCTCCTCGGTGGTGAGTTGAGGAGCGGTTACTTGATCATCTTGAGCGTCGTCATGAACTTGTTCTTGGTCTTGAACTTGCTCGGGGGAGAGAACTTGACCTTGGGCATCACTTGGTGTGTCAACACCGTCTTGAGTATGATATTACCCTTGGTCTTGTTCATGAGGTTGAGGGCCTTCACTTTGTTCTTCGGAAGCGTTTGGGCCTTGGGTTGGTGATGGCTCCACTTGAGTGGAGCATTGTCCTTCTCCTTCAGCCACAAGGGGTTCCTCAATGGGTAGGATGAAACCAACACCATTCTTCTTATGGCTTGAGGAGGAATTTCATCACCTACATCACAAGTGCCACTTTGCTCCACATGGGAGCCGTTATTCTCATCAAACTCCATGTTACACGTCTCCTCAATAAGTCTCGTGGATTTATTGAGGACACGGTAAGCATGAGAGTTTGTAGCATAGCCAATAAATATGCCCTCATAAGCTCTAGCCTCAAATTTAGACAACCGAACACCTTTCTTGAGAATGAAACACTTACACCCGAATACCCGGAAGTACTTGAGGTTGGGCTTCTTACCGGTGGGTATCTAATCTGGAGTCTTGTTCAAGCCCTTGCGGAGGTAGAGCCGATTGGATGCATGACACGCGGTGGTGATGGCTTCGGCCCAAAAGTTGTACGGAGACTTGAACTCTGCCATCATGGTCCTTGCCGCATCCATCAACGTCCGGTTCTTCCTCTCCGCAACACCATTTTGTTGAGGGGTGTATGGTGCGGAATATTGATGCTTGATTCCCTCATCACTAAGAAATTCTTCCAAGGTGTAGTTCTTGAACTCGGTGCCGTTGTCACTTCTTATTGTCAAGATCTTTGCATTGTATTGACGTTGTGCTTCATTTGCAAAGTCAATGACGGTTTGTTGGGTCTCGCTCTTCCTCTTGAAGAAATACACCCACGTGTACCTTGAGTACTCATCCACAATCACCAAGCAATACTTTCTACCTCCAAGACTATCAAAGGATGGGGGCCCAAAAAGATCCATGTGAAGGAGCTCCAAGGGCCTCTTTGAATAAATGATAGTCGTTGGGAGGGTGAGCCTTCTCATGTAGCTTTCCTCCGATACAGGCACTGCAAGCACGATCTTTAACAAAACTAACATTCGTTAGTCCACGGACATGGTCCCCCTTTAGGAGACTTTGCAAAGATCTCATATTGACATGGGCTAAGCGGCGATGCCAAAGCCATCCCACATCAACTTTAGCCATTAGGCATGTCGCGGTCTTAGTGGGTCGCTCTGAAAAGTTAATCACATATAGACCGTTCTCGACATGCCCAACAAAAGCTACTTTAAGAGTCTTGCTCCACAAGAGGGCCACGGTATCAATGTCAAAGAAAGTGGCAAAGCCCATGATTGCAAGTTGACGAACGGAAAGTAAATTGTATGCAAGGGACTCAACAAGCATGACCTTCTCGATCGTGAGATCATGAGAGATGACCACCTTGCCAAGTCCCGATACCTTAGAGGATGAGGCGTCACCCCACTCGACATTGGTGGGCATAGATGGAACTTTGTGCACGTCCACCACCAAGTCCTTGCTTCCGGTCATATGATTTGTAGCTCCGCTATCGAGCAACCATGATCCACCACCGGAAGCAAACACCTACAAGAGATCAATGCTTGGTTTTAGGTACCCATTTTGTAATGGGTCCTTTGATGTTAGTAACAAGGGTCTTAGGAACCCAAATAGACCATTCAATGTGCTCATGAAGAGAACCAACAAATTTGGCATAAACATGCCCATCACTAGCTCGGCATAACACATAAGAAGGATTAAAATCGCCGGCATTGTTGGGAGAGGTGACATTGCCCTTCTTGACTTTGTTCTTCTTCTTCTCCTCGGGGACACTCTCTCCCGCCCTCACAAAGGTTTGCATGAGGGGAGGAGGTCGTTCGGTCTTGTCATTCTTCTTCTTGTTCTTGGAGTCGGGGACGTACCCAACCCCTTCCTTCACCACACCTCCCTTTTGGTTGATCAAGAGATCGTTGAGGTTCTTCTTGCCTTGTATGCACATCGCAAGAGCTCTCTCAGGTTGCACCTTCAACTTAGCATTTTCTTCAACAAGATGCATATGCTCACAACACGGGTTAGTAGCATTTGCATTATCAATCAAAACCATATGAGGAAAAGTTGCTTTCTCCATAGTTAGCTTCACTTGGAGTTGATCATGAGACTCCTTGAGACTAGCGTGAATACCCTTCAAGGCCTTGTGGGCCTTGTCAAGTATATCAAACTCCTCTTTGAGTCTAGGAAGATCAACCCCAAGTTTGGCCTTCTCGGAATTTAGCACACGAGAAACAACGAGGGCATGATCATATTCTTTCTCTAACTTAGAATGATCAACGTTGTGTGACTCCTCAAGAGCCAAACGAAGACCACGCTCTTCCTCAAGAGCATTGGAAAGATCCAAAATCTCATCGGCATAGTCACGACTATGCCCTTCCATCTTCGAGATGGTGTCTTCGTGAGCCTCGATCATGTCATTGGCCTCACCAAGTTGTTCCAAGAGAGCAACAAAGTGCTTCTTGGATTTTCCCTTGAGTTTGCCCATAAAGGCCTCAAACTCGTTAGCCTCCACATTAGCTCCCTCAACTTCATTAATGCTATCCGATGGGGAAGGATGATTAATGATGGTAGTTTTGATGTTGGAGGTTACCTTGTTGGTGGCTTTAGCCATGAGGCACTTGGTGGTAATGCTCTCGTTGGGTGAGTCGAAGAGAGACACTCGTGACGTTGTTGCAATGGCAATGGAGGCCATGGCAACCGACTCATCATCTTCATCATCGTCATCATCCTCATTGTACTCTTCTTGCACAACCAAGGCCTTGGGAGGAGTCTTCTTGGTGAAGTTGTTCTTGTTGGGGAACGACTTGGCCTTGTCCTTTCAGATGAGTTTGCCACCATTGTCTCCCCTCTTCTTATACGGGCATTCCGCAACGAAATGACTCACGTTGCCGCAATTGTAGCAAGTCCTTACACGTTGCTTGCCCCTTGTGCCACTCGAGTTGTTTTTGCTAAAGTTGGGCCTCGAGTTTTTCTTGCTCCAAAATTGCCTTGAAGCAAGTGCCATATGTTCATGATATGCATACTTCGTATCTTCGGGGTTGCTCTCCTCTTCTTCCTCTTCTTCTTCTTCCACGGTGAGCTTGGCCTTCAATGCAAGGTTAGGCTTCTTTGCCCGTTGAGAACGGAGCACCGCATTGTCGGCGGTCTTGTCCAAAATGTTCATGGCCACAAACTCATCCAACACTTCACTTGAGGTCAAAGTGTGGAAGTCCGGTCTTTGGCGAATGACGGAGGACATGGCCTTGTGGTAGGGCATCATTGCCTTGAGGAATTTGCGCTTGATCCAATTGTCATCCGTGTCCTTGCTCCCGTGATCTCGTAGTGAGACTGCGAGTTTGGTGACTCTCCGATAAAGCTCACGGGGTTCTTCATCTTCCTTCATTGCAAACTCATCGGCCTCATCTTGTACCACTTCATAGTTGGAGCGTTGAATGCTTGCGCTTCCCCGGTAGAGAGACACGACACAATGCCATGCATCTTTGGCCAAGGCGAAGGGACGAAGATGAGGTAGGTCTTCGGGTGGAATTGCATCTTGAATGATGAAGAGAGCATTCTCATTGAATTGATTGTCCGCGGCTTCTCGAGGAGTGAAGTTGCTTGGATCATGTGGATAGAAGCCTTCTTCAATGATTCTCCAAAGTTTAGTGTTCACATGATTTAAATGACGTTTAAAGCGGTAAACCCAAAAATCAAAATCCTCATTTTTCACAATCTTAGGAGGAGGACCGGCATGATTCAAATGAGTAGAAGGAACCGGTCCACCATAAACAAGTGGTGGTTCCACATGGGCAAAGATGCCGGTGCCATTCTTGCCACTAGAAGAAGGAGCCTTTTCACTACTAGCTTCCCCTTTGTCGGGGATAGCATCCGACACCTTGTTGGCGGGATCCCCCACTTTCAACGGTGCGGTGGATAGTTTAAGCCCCTCGAGAAATTTAGTAAACATGCTTTCAACTTCGGTCGTCATGGAGGTTTTCAATGTCTCTAAGGCTACATTGAACTCCTCACGAGAGACCGAAGTTCCCCCATCGCCCGTAGACGAGATAGGATTCACACCGGAGTGTTCCTCCGCTCCGTCTACGATATCAACCATACTCTTCGGACGGTAAAGTCCTTACTAAAGAGATGAGGCTCTGATACCAATTGAAAGGATCGATATGGTTGACTAGAGGGGGGGTGAATAGGCAATTACCAATTTTTAGCTTTTCTTTACCAAATTAAACTTTGCATCAAAGTAGGTTGTCTAGATGTGCAACTAGGTGAGCAACCTATATGATGCAATAACAACAAGCAAACAAGCAAGCAAGGGAACAAACACTAAAGAGCTTGCACAAGTAAAGGTAAGAGATAACCAAGAGTGGATCCGGTGAAGACGAGGATGTGTTACCGAAGTTCCTTCCTTTTGAGGGGAAGTACGTCTCTGTTGGAGCGGTGTGGAGGCACAATGCTCCCCAAGAAGCCACTAGGGCCACCGTATTCTCCTCACGCCCTCACACAATGCGAGATGTCGTGATTCCACTATTGGTGCCCTTGAAGGCGGCGACCGAACCTTTACAAACAAGGTTGGGGCAATCTCCACAACTTAATCGGAGGCTTCCAACAAGACCACGAAGCTTCACCATAATGGAATATGGCTCCGAGGTGACCTCAACCGTCTAGGCTACTCAAACACCCAAGAGTAACAAGATCCGCTAGGGATGAGTGGGGGAATCGAAAATCCCTTGGTGGAAGTGTAGATCGGAGCCTTCTCAACCACTCCCGAGCAAATCAACAAGTTTGATTGGCTAGAGAGATAGATCGGGCAAAATGAAGCTTGGAGTATTTAATGGAGCTTGAGCAATAAATGGAGCTTGGGGGAAGTAGAGGTAGGTGGAAAGGAAGAAGGGGGCTCCCTTTTATAGTGGGGGCAACAATCCCGTTGCCCCCCACCAACCAGCCCCGCACAGGGCGGTACTACCGCTAAGAGGGGGCGGTACTACCGCCAGGGGAGCGGTACTGTCGCGCCATCCAGCGGTACTGCCGCGCTGAGGAGACTAAAAGGGAAAAGCTCCAACTGCGGTACTACCGCGGTGGTAGGGCGGTACTACCGCTCCAGGAACGGTACTACCGCTCCAGGAACGGTACTACCGCCACTACAACCGTGACTAGTGCCGCAAAACTCGACACGAGAAAAAGACCTCTCGAATCGAGGCGGTAGGAGCCAGACTGCCTAGCGGTACTACGGCAGTGGGGTCAAGGGCGGTAGTACCGCTGAGGAGCGGTACTACCGCTTGTGACCCTTCAGCCGTAGTACCGCAGGCGGTGCGGTACTACCGCTGGGGCGAGAGAAAGAGGGAGAAGCGATCCCTCAAAGAAGCTGAGGACCAGGCGGAGGTGCCGGGCCCCCAGCGGTACTACTGCTGTGGAGCCACGGCGGTACTACCGCTGTGGAGCGGTACTGCCGCTTGTGGCTTCTCAGCGGTACTACCGCTGGGTGCACGGTACTGCCGCTCAGACCTAGACAAGACAAGGAAGAGAGGAGAGATCTCTTCAATGGACAGGAAAAAAACTCGGAGGGTGAGAAGCTGATGTGTACGTGAAGATTCCACCCATGCAAAACCCCAGCGGACCCCCTCTTGATAGTACGGTGCCCTCTACGCAACTAGTCCACCGAGAAAGAAGTGAAAGAGCTACACCGTCTTGAAATACACTCCGAGGGGAGGAACGCGTCTCGTGCCAAGGGAGAATCTATGAATCAAACAAAGCACAAGATTAGTCCGCAAACATGTTGTCATCAATTACCAAAACTACCTTGAGAGAGATATGCCGTAACAATCTTACTATTGTCAAGAAAACAACAAGTGCAGACTTGGAAACGAGGGAGAATAGAACCCGAAAGTTAAGCGTGCTCAGGCTGGGGCTGATTAGAATGATGAGTGGTGATTAGAGATTAGAGGTTAAATTGATCAGTGATGAGGGCTGATTAGAGATTAGAGGATAAAATAATTCATAAATTTGAAAATTCGGGAAAAATTTCAAAAACAAAATTTCAAAAAAAATCGAAAAAAAATCATAAAATTCCCTTTAGTACCGGTTGGTGGCACCAACCGGGACTAAAGGTGGACCTCCACGCAGCGGCCACATGGAGGGCATTTAGTCCCAAAGGGGGAGGGGGGGCCTTTAGTAACGACCCTTTAGTCCCGGTTCCAGAACCCGCACTAAAGGCCCTTATGAACCGGGACAAATGGCTCTTTTTCTACTAGTGATAGAAAAGGTTTTGCAGGACATGTATGTAGGTATGAAATATATACAATTTCCACATGGTTTCTAGATGTAAATCTGGGACTTAGGCCATGACTTTGGTTGTTTCTTAGACGTCAGGTAATAAGTGAATTTTAGCATTGTTGTAGATTTTGCATCATATACCATGTTGTGGTAGATAATACGTGATAAATGAAGTACTAATGAACTTCTCCGGTCAAAAAACAAACTGATGGATAGACCTGTATTCCTATACCCCTGTTCATTTTAAAGCCACCAAAATTTGTCATTTCAAGGCAGACCAGATCAATATGAGGAGAACCTAAGCAGGCATGCAGAAAGAAAAAGGAAGACTTGGTCAATATGAGGCGACCATAAGAAGGGACGACACCAGGGTCTGAGCAGATGTATTGGTTTCTGACTGCAGAATTGCTTATCTATTTTTATTTGGAGTTCGCAAGTTTGATAGAATTAGTTTTTCCTGTCATCGAATTCTTACAGGAAGTACATACATATGCATTACATAGAGTTGTGCTTCAAGTTATGAAGATTAAGTAACACTTAAGGTAGACCAATCCGTGCGTTTTTTCAATACCCCTGCTAAAATTATAGATGCCATGCTTTTGGACTTTTACTGATTTTTTTATAGTATAATGTAAATTGTAGCCGAATTTTTAAACCAACGCTGACAACATGACCTGAGTAAATATGTATTAGTACTGGGACATGCAAAAGCAAGTAAATACTTTTGTTGTATAATGATTTATTTGCATGATTTTAGAGGTAGTTATAGAATGCTCTACCGAGCAAAGGTACATATGACACATGTATATTTAGATGACAAATTACTACACCTGTTTCTACTTGAAAGTGTTCTAGGCCAGTAACCAAGCTGCCGCTTGCTTCCAGTTACAGTTCTACAACACAACGAGCAATTTACTTAATGTGTACTGAACATTATCATTGAACCAAAATGATGGGGTTGATATGCTTCAGCTTTTAATGTTTTCATGGAGTTTCCTTGAAGCTAGAGTTAATCAGTGAGAAAGATGGAGCTGCTCCCGGGTGTAGGTGCCCCCTGATGAACAGTAAATACTAGGGTTCTTGAAAAATTTCGTCCACAAATCCTGTTAGTTGATACCTTTCGTGCCCTCAAGGAAACATTTAACTCTTTTATTTATTTTTGGATACTTTTGATTGTGGGAATGGTTTTTTTGTTGGTCATCATTCATCAAACATTATCATGATAAAAAAAATACATTGGCAAGAAGAGCAGTGCGACACCAAGGGATCATGGGAAAAAAATTTAGTGTAGTTGTTGGTGCTCCCATGAATTACAAAGTAAATAAATTATTGGTGTGTAATGATGCTTACATAACTACAAAAGTACGGAATGCTTTTGTAAATCATACACCTTTCTTATAATGTAAAGAATTAGTCAAAATAAGGACTAATACGTCAGAACATATTGCTATTGTCTTTTGTTTCTATTTGTTACAATGTTATATGCACGTGAAGTATGCATGACCATGAATGTACATTTTTATGCATGTACTTATTTTGCACAATAAAGTCTACCATTCCAATTGTATTATATTTTCATTATATTCCTGTCGAATTATAAATTTCTGTTGCACAACAGAAAAAAAATAAAAGTCAAATAGTGGTGTAGATACTTCCAATTTTAATTCACCAACATACTGAAGAAATACAATTTAGTCCCACCCTAGGAATAGTCAACATAGGTTGGTAGCTATTTTCAGGGAGGCGGACTAGGAGCACACGGCGACGAACCCCACCAAAATCAAAGCCACTCGTGGATAGTTTGGGGATCAGTGCAAGTTATTGTTTATTTGGCATCGAAATTGCAATACTACGTACTTGTGTATATGCCAATAATAAAGAGCTGTCCACACTCATTTAGTTCGAGTCAGTGTGTCTGAGAAACATAGCAAAAATTTCAACGGAGCATTTAATGGCAAAGACTTTGGGTACACATCAATTTAATAGAAATAACTAGGATGAATCACGGTAAACAGTAAAGATAGAAATTGTCTCTTTCATTGATCGCCTAGCAATTTCGTTTATGTCTATATGATGGCATACATTAGTTTTAATTGCGCCGATTAATTGCACCTTTCTCGAATATTATTATTAGTATGATTAAATCTTAGCTTTTTTAGAATAGAATATTTTATCAAAAAGCTTCTAGAATTATTACCATGACATTCTCAGTTTTTCACTTAAGATAAAAAATATCATACAGTATGTTGGAAAATCTCTCAGATTTATTTACATAATTTCCTAGAAATTAGTATTGAAAAAAATTTCAGAGTAAATTATGTACGGGCACATGAAGTTGTGTTGGATATCAACCAACTTACATGCATGTAAGTCCTGTCTTGGTCCCACATGCATGCATGCACTTTCTGAACAAAATTTACTATTGGTTCATTAATACTTAGCGTGTCGAGCATGTCTGGATAGATAGGCCAACAAAGTCACTGCTCGTACCACCTGTCAGGACAGTTTCTGAAGAAAAGTTACTCATGGTTGTTGGGCGCTGGCAGGTGAAAATGACATGTCAGAACAGGAATGCACGTTATACTTCATATGATACAAAAACTGCTGGGTAATTGTACCTGGCAAAATTTATCCAATACGTGTGACCGTAATATAGTGATTGGAATCCCGAGGCAATTGAATGGGTGAGATTTCAGTGGGCATAGTCGCCGTGTGCTCTTAGGCATTTTTGCTATTTTCAGTAGTTATATTAGAGCGTGTACCTGTAATTTGCCTATGTATTTTTTGTCAAATAAATATGTTGTTTAATACTTTCACATTTATGTAGTATTTGAAAAATCTAGCCCATGCGGCCGCATGGGTTGCTGACTAGTATATACTACTCCCTCAGTCCCATAATGTAAGACGTTTTTTGACACTACACTAGTGTCAAAAAACGTCTTACATTATGAGACGGAGGGACTAGTTTTCTTAGGTGTAGGGGGGCGATGGTCCAGTTTGCACTCCACTAAGCTCCGCCACTAATGGGCAGCTATCAGAAATAAATGAAAAGAGTGTCTAATGACAAACTGAATTAATACTACCACACTGATAATCATACCCTGGAAAAGGATATTCAGTAATGCTATGAGCAGCTAATGTGAGTTTGAACATGCTGAAAAACAAAAGTAACTAGCAGTTTATTGCCGCAAATTGATGTTGCTAGAAAAGCTCTTCCATTTTTGAGGAAAAAAACAGGCGCTTTGCAATTTGTACAAGATTTTTTTTCTATAGAACACACAAGAGAAATACAACTAACCTGCATGCCTTCACCTCTTTACATCATCTGGCAAACCTGGGAGCCACTGGTTATTTGCAATATCACCGGCACCTTGACTTATCAGCTCGCTACTCATAAGGGCATCTCCAGCCGTTGGCCCCTCCAGGACGCATAAAAATCGTCCCCTGGGGGCGAGCCGGCGATGCACTCGGCGCTGGGGCGGTTTTGCGCCCAGTCGTCGCCTCCAGCTCGCCCCCAGGCGTTGAAATCGGTCCATTTTGCAGCCCAATTTCGGCGAATAAACGGCCCATATAGGCGAGAATAGGCCCATATTCGGCGTGGTTTCGCCGTGTCTCGGCGTTCAATTATCAACACAATTATTTCTTATCACATATGTCATCACAGAAAAATCAAATACTTCAACAAAATACTACAACAACAAATAGTTCAATACAAATTATATTGTTCAACAAATAAAAACTCGTATTTCATCACGAGGCGTCCCCCTTGAGCCTCCATAGGTGCTCAATCAGATCTTTCTGCAGTTGATGATGCACCTGTTGGTCTCGAATCTCCTGACGCATACTGAGATAGGCAGTCCAAGTTGCCGATAGCTGGTGATCAACTTCGGCTAGAGCCACCTCGCCGCGGCTTTTCACTGCTCGCCAGCAGCTGGGCGAGGGCGGCGAGCACCATCAGATGCTCTTCTTCCTGGACATCGGCCGCGGCTTCCTCCTTCAGCAGCACGGCGAGCTCTTCCTCCTCATCCGAGTCCATCGCCGAGACGGGCAAATCACCGAACACCTTGCGCTCGGTGGCCGTGAACCCGCCGTTAAACCGCGCCTCCGCGGCCGGAAACTGCTACCGGAAACGCCCAGCTGTTGAGGGAGGGGCTGCCGCGGCGAAGCGCTGCTATTTTCCGGCGGGGAATGGCTATCTACCGGAGTCGGGCGGCGGCCGTCGCCGGGATACAGCTAGTGGTGGCCGAGGGCGCGGGGGGTGCGAGGCGAGTCGGGGAAGAAAACCTTGACTTTTCCCCTGGCGGTGTGGGCCAGGCGTGCTTTTCCCTAGCGCCGGAGCCCCCAACGGCTCCCCAGCGCGCCGGGTTCGGCCTGTGACCGCCGGGCGGAAAAAATGTCCGAACCGGTGATTTTCAGCATCATGGGGACGCGGCTGGACCGTTTTTTTCGGCGCCGGCGCCGAAAAAATGGCCTGGGAGGGCTTGTTGAGGGCGCGGCTGGAGATGCCCTAACATCATCGTCATCCATTGTCGTGGCCGGCATCTCTGGACTGCAGTCGAGCGGATCGTTGCATCTGAGCCTAACCTGCTGCGCACCACCACCAAGGAAACTTCCCTGGTCAGCCGAATCAGGGGCGGAGCTAGGCCCCGGGCACCCAGGGCCCAGGCCCGGGGCGTGAAAAGTTTCACAGGCTATAATTATATAGATTTTTTTCCCAGGCCCGGGGTGCAGCTCGGTGGAAAGACGAAGCCCAAACCTTGATGGGCTGTCTTACCAGAACACACGCACGCATGAGGCAACACAACCCCACGATTGAGCGCAGATGAAACGCTCCTAAGGCCGCCGCCGAGTCCGCACGCACGCAGGACAAGATCGATCTCCCAGCGCTCAGGCCGCCGTTCGCCGTGCTGTCGCCTCCGCCCCTCCACCACCACCCCCCCCCTTCCCTGCTCCTGTGCATCGTTCACCCTCGCCCGCGTGGCGCTTCTTCATTGCCGGCTGCTTCACTGTCGGCTGCCGCTGCCGCACCACGTAATTTTGTTTGATGCTCTCGCTGTTTCTCCCCTGATGCTCTCCATTTATACCATGTTCTACTTGTATTAATGTATAATTTGCTTTGAACTGAACTTTAATTGAAATAATGTGTGTGTGTATCCAGCCATATATCTAGGGTATTGTTGAACTCAAATTGATCTAATTGCCAATTTCAATACATATTGTATATCACTTTCAATCATATAGGTCTCGCAAAGTGCATTTACCTCATCGAAGTGGTAAGGTTTTAGATTTGTATCACTTATGTTTATACCCTCTCTTATGAAAAATTGATTTTGATGTCTTGAAGGTGTTGGCTCTTCTTCCACCGTTGATGAGATTATGTGAGGCATTGATGAAGTAAACCATTGATTTGGTACTCTTTTTTATCACATACTGTTCTTTATAGTTTTTGTCATGTTTTTATCTATTTTGTTGTATCATTAAGCATTGAGTTTATATTCTAAAAATTTTGTACAATTGAACCATATTTTGTATGGGGTATTTTTTGAGGTAGTTAAAAGCCTTATCGACGTTAAGATTTTCCCTTACGGCAAAAAAAATTTCTAGGCCCGGGGCTTTCTCCAATCCTGGCTCCGCCACTGAGCCGAATCGTTGTTTCTCACAGGCCGCTGGTAAGGGAAAGCACCGAGCTCTCCTTCGAACCTCCCTCTAATGTCGACAAGCAGGCAGCGGAGCCTGGACGCCTCAGCCTCCAGCGCCGAGTAACTCTGAAGCCTCCTCACAAGCTACCTGTTTAGAGCCTTGAGGCGAGCCACCTCCTCCTCCAGCAGCGTCGTGTGGGCCTTCTTCTTCTCACGGTACTTCCTCACAGCTGCCCGGTTACCCGGCGGGCGCTTCTTCTTTGGGCCGTCGGTCTCTTGCGGCGACTCCGAGGTCTGGGCGACATCGTCCGACTCCTCCCGGAGGATCTTGGTGTGGACATGGACGCAGGTCTGGGTGTGGTGGGCAAGGTCATGGCATACATGCGGGTTGCAGCTGGCGTGGGTGTGAGTACATGCGAGATGCTCCGTCTCCGTGTCTTTGAGAATGTCGTCGAAGTAGCTGTCCATGGAGATGGAGCAGCTGTCGTGGGGATCGGTGCCCATGGCCGGGCAAAAATACGTCTCCGGATTGGTGAAATCTATGTCCCCGTCGTCCATGCTCCGCAAAAACAAATTAAACCTGATAACATGAAGACAGCATATATTAGATGCTCTTGCCACTGAAAATTCGGTGCAGATTAGAGCAATCGAGTTATCGAGGTGCTTATATTCACGGCAGATGTCTGGGCCTCTGGGGGTAGAAAAACTGAGAAGGGAGCTCCTCCACCAATCATTCATTCGACAATCGAGTGCAATGGACGGCATTGGGGAGGGCTTACCGATGATGATTGGTGGAGGTCAACCGTGATCGTTCTTGCTGGAAGAAAGAAGAAAACGAAGGAGAAGCTCAGAATGAGATGGCTAGAGTGAGCTTACCCGCGCTCAGACGTTTGTCTCGTGCGGATAGCCATGCCAATCCGATGTTCTGCTGGAGGAGGAGGAGGAGGAGGACGACGACGACGATTGGTGGGCGGAGCCGCGGTGGGGAATAACCGGCAACGTTTTCGTGTGTTATTCCTTCTCGGGGTGGATGCTTTTCGTCCGATGTCGTCATCCATGGACCATGGATAGTGGGTGTGAAGACAAGCAAACCCAGGGGCGGAGCTGGGCCCCGGGCACCCAGGGCCCAGGCCCGGGGCGTGAAAAGTTTCACAGGCTATAATTATATAGATTTTTTTCCCAGGCCCGGGGTGCAGCTCGGTGGAAAGACGAAGCCCAAACCTTGATGGGCTGCCTTACCAGAACACACGCACGCATGAGGCAACACAACCCCACGATTGAGCGCAGATGAAACGCTCCTAAGGCCGCCGCCGAGTCCGCACGCATGCAGGACAAGATCGATCTCCCAGCGCTCAGGCCGCCGTTCGCCGTGCTGTCGCCTCCGCCCCTCCACCACCACCCCCCCCTTCCCTGCTCCTGTGCATCGTTCGCCCTCGCCCGCGTGGCGCTTCTTCATTGCCGGCTGCTTCACTGTCGGCTGCCGCTTCCGCACCACGTAATTTTGTTTGATGCTCTCGCTGTTTCTCCCCTGATGCTCTCCATTTATACCATGTTCTACTTGTATTAATGTATAATTTGCTTTGAACTGAACTTTAATTGAAATAATGTGTGTGTGTGTATCCAGTCATATATCTAGGGTATTGTTGAACTCAAATTGATCTAATTGCCAATTTCAATACATATTGTATATCACTTTCAATCATATAGGTCTCGCAAAGTGCATTTACCTCATCGAAGTGGTAAGGTTTTAGATTTGTATCACTTATGTTTATACCCTCTCTTATGAAAAATTGATTTTGATGTCTTGAAGGTGTTGGCTCTTCTTTCACCGTTGATGAGATTATGTGAGGCATTGATGAAGTAAACCATTGATTTGGTACTTTTTTTATCACATACTGTTTTTTATAGTTTTTTTCATGTTTTTATCTATTTTGTTGTATCGTTAAGCATTGAGTTTATATTCTAAAATTTTTGTACAATTGAACCATATTTTGTATGGGGTATTTTTTGAGGTAGTTAAAAGCCTTATCGACGTTAAGATTTTCCCTTGCGGCAAAAAAAATTTTTAGGCCCGGGGCTTTCTCCAATCCTGGCTTCGCCACTGAGCAAACCCAAACCACTTTGCCCGGTAGGTTGATGTTCATGTTCGCCGCGGCGAAGATATTTTCAAGACGGACGGACTGATGGAGGCGTGTGCGGCTCTACTCTCCCAGGGGGTCAAATGTCAATCAAGTACAGTATTGTAATTAGTGATGAATATATTCCGTTGGAGAAATCGTCTTGAATAATAATCCAGAGGAGTAAACATTATCTTTTTGGACAAACTGTGGTACAAGATTGATACCGTGCACAATATGCTGATTCTTGTCGGGGAGCACGTACGAAGTCGGTTCAAGTTTTTCCTTTAACACGTACAGACGCAGACGCTCATACATACATGCATATATTTTTACTGATGAATGCGCATATGTACACCCTAGTTCTATGAGCACCTTCGAAAGACTGAGACGGCACATCATCTTGGGATTGACAAAGTCACCATAGACGCATTCATAGTTGACATGACATCCCCCTTCCACTAAAAGCACATCGCTGAAAGGCCTGAAATAAATCCAGAAAAATGTGAGCATCAATGTCAAGTCAAGGACTTGAACCATAGTGGGCTGAAGATATCACTGTCCTTCTAACCATCCAACCATAAGTTGGTTCGTGAGGTCTCTCCGAGTTGAGAGAAAGTTTAGTTAACGACCAATTTTTTTAGAGGGCATCGATGCACGGTTTCGTATAGTGGTAAGGTTGATGTTAAACTTGGACCTGTTGTACAACGACATGGCTAAAAAATTTAGGTTTTCTCTAGTAAGTCTTCGTGTTGCATGGTTTGGGAAGGAGAAGCGACGGCGTTGCCTCGTGGTAGGAATAATGTTCTCTCCGCCCTATCCCCTTTCGTTTGTGTTTTTTCAACAGCGAAGGGCATGTGAAGTTGTGTCTCTAGCGGATCTTTCAAGATCCGGCCAGTTTAGGTTTTCGGCGGGTCTTCCTGGATTTGGTCGATGTCAGGGGGATTACCCGCGGTTCATCTTTGAACTTAACCCGACAGATTGTGTAACCCGACAGTTTGTGTAACCCTGATCCTAATTAACCCGACGGATTGTGTAACCCGGATCCTAACCCGGCAGATTGTGTAACCCGGATTCTAACCCGACATGATGAGTCCTGGAGATAAGAAGCCTGATGTAAGAAGCCCACAGTGAGAAGCCCAAGATAAGAAGGCCGAGTTAAGTCGCTCGCGGTAAGAAGCCCGTGATGGGAAGCCAGAATTGTTTAAGTCCTAATCCGACTAGGACTCTACATGTAAGCTGCCCCTTCAACTTATATAAGGAGGGGCAAGGCACCCCAAGGGGGGTGGGTGAAGATAGACATGTGTTAGACAGACAAGTCTCGAGATAGACGTTTCAGTAGGTCTCGAGACAGATGTTTTAAGGGCTCTCGAGATAGAGGCAGCAAAATAGCGCCCTTGTAAGTGAGATCATGATGATCAATATAAATCAAGCAGGATGTAGGCTTTTACCTCCATCGTCAGGGGCCGAACCTGGGTAAAATCTTGTGTCTTCTCGATTCCGATCAACCCGTTCAAGCTGCTACCTAGTTGCGATGGCCTCACGACTAAGTCATCACACTAGGACATCTGCCGTGACAAAATCATGACAGTCGGCTTTTATGGTTTTTCTTAGTTTCTATATGTCCTTATCGGTGTAATTTTTTTCTTCGTGGTGGTGATTTTCCTCACAGAGCACGTCCGTTGGTGCCTCCTGGCCCGCATTGATGACTTCCCGGACGGTACTTGCATAAGCTCCTGATTTTGAAATGTTTGCTCCGTTGGGGAGGAGGTCCAGAGGCGGCGACGTACCATGCCCAAGGTGTGTTGCCGATAGGTGCAGGAAGAAGAAGATTTTGACACCTCCAAAAATTTAAATGTTTTTATATTTTTTATAAGGATGAGTTTGTAGGCCTTTTCATAGAAAGTCCAAAATTTATTAAAATGACGACACCTTTTATGTGGTAGGACTATATCGATGTGTTTATTGATTTGTAAAAACAATTAACGAGGGATATTGGATGGTTTGAAAAATAACTGTAAGGGTGATAGGTTGTAGAAAACCTTGAAGGCAAGGAAGCAAATGGCCAACTTCCATTTAATAGTAGATATATGTTGTTAACCAGATTATTGTGGACTGAACCAACCCATGAATCAAACGTGTTTGACCCCCCAAATTGGTAGGTCCTCCTATACGGCGCCTTAAGGCGTCAAGTTAGGCCTATATGCCGCATTTGCGTCATATAGGAGTACGGCACATAGGAGTCCACATGGCTGGCCGGTCCATTGGGGCGAAGCGAGTTGGGTTTTGTAGCGAGTGGCATATTTAAGAACCGAAGGCCGGGCGCTTGCAGGGAATCAAACTAACGACCTCCCACTCCTGAACTCGTGCTCCTAGCAACTAGAACCAAAGGCCTTTGGTTATTGATGGCAAGCACGAATTTAAGAACATACAGCAGCTTCAAAATTTGTAACTTTTTTGAAATTTTTGAAATATTTCTTGAAAATTGTTAACAATTTAAAATGATGTATATTTTTGGAAAACACAAAGAACTTTTGAAATTCCAAAACATTTCTTTAAAAATCTGAAAGATTTATTGAATTTAGAATCTTTTAAGAAATCCAACTTTTCTGAAAACACCAACAATTTTTTGTAAAAAGTAAACTAGTTTTGAAATCATATTTTTTTTAAAATAAAATTAGTTTTTGAAAATTCCGAACATTCTTGAAAAGCACGAACAATTTTTGAAAAGTCGAGCATTGGTTGAACATGATTTTTCCCCGAAATTGGGGACATTTTTCGAAGGTCCGAATAAAATTTGAGGAAAAGTGAACATTATTTGGATCTGTGAACAATTGTTTAAAGAAGGGTCTTTTTTTTAAACTCCAATTTTTTTTTCAAAATTGCAAACATGTTTTGAAGTTGTGAACATCACTTATTTTATTTTATTTTTGAAAAAAGTCAGAAAAAAGAAGTGTAAAAAATAAAATATTAAAGATTAAAAAAGGAAAAATAGAAAAATCCAGTAGAAGAAAACAAAGAGAAAAAAACGACTGTAGGAACCTTCTAGGTTCCCAGAGTCAGTTAGGTCGCACAGTGAAGTTGCGTTGACAGTGGCGAATGTGGTTACGAACAAAATGCGTCGGCCCATATCATGCACTCGGGTGGTTCGACTGTTCGTTGCGTCGATAGTGGCGAATAGGGAATTTGGTTTATGTTGGCCCTATAGCGATTCCAGCAACATGGACCAGCCAATAAACTCAATCCCGCAAGCTCACTCGCCTGCCTAGTTCAATCGCCCTTTTCTGCTCCAATTTGCTGCTGCTGTCACAAGGAAAACTATTTTTTTAGATTTCAAAACATTTGTGAATCCAAAAAAGATATGTGGACTTTAAAATGGTTCACGAATTTTAAAAATCTTAATTTTTTTTAAAAAATCATGAGTATAAATTCAAGAAATTCACAAATTCACAAATTTTATAAATATTTATACATTTTAAAGAGGGCATGATTTTTTTCAAAAATATTGAAAATGCATAAAGGATTAAAAACCAAGCAGAAAAAACAGCAAAAAACGCAAAATCAAAAACATAGAAAAAACAACTAGAAAACAAAGATTCCCAAAACCAGAAAAACCGTTGCATGGGCCAACTCGATATGAGAGGGTGTGCTCAGCGTAGGAGTGTGCCAAGATTTACCCAAAGTTCAAGAAACAAAACAACTAAACTCAAAGACATGAGCATCGCAGAATAGGAGCTTATAAAAATTCTAAGAGAGTCATTATATTGGTAGCATCCATAACGCGTATGAATCGTGTTCAAAATATTATGGAGGCTGACGAGTTAACGCTGAAACTCAAATTCGCCATATTGCGGCCTCCATATTATTTCTTTTTCTTATATTTTTTTAGTTGCAGAGGCCGGTGGCAAGCCTCCTTTTCCAAAAAAAAAATTAGTTGCATCAAGTTAACACTCATACACTCAATTTCAAGATTGAATACTTGCATACACTAAATATTGTGTTAGAAAGTTCTTACATAGAGCAAGAAAAGTTGACTAACGACATTTTTCATATCGGTAGGTGTTCACAAAAAAGCTTTTACATTTAAGAGATTGTAACTTGAATTTGAGCCCGGTGAATGCTACGCACGGGGTAGATGTATATGTAATGAGTCTAAGTGCCGCGGTGTAAGATCCCTAAGTAATACCCTACTCCAAATAATTATTATGCTAATTTATTTTGCAATCATCATGGCATCATGCATTATTCCACTATGCAATATTCTCAAACTCATGCCAAAAATATTAAATATCTTAAAACCATTTGTTTTTCCTATTATTATTATTATTTGATTTTATCAAACCCATGTTTTTTTATCTTAGGCTTTGAGATACAGTATTAAGTTTTGCACACACTCTTATATATGCATGTGGGGCCTTCACACCAAGTTTCACAATTTCAGCACAACCCTAATTAATGTGGCACCTCGGCTCAGCGAACCTGATGTACCCTGCATATCAACCCAAGGATCCAAGTCTTCTAGTATAAATTGCAATTTGGAATCAAGCACACCCACAATATATTACATCACATTCATAGGGCTTTACGTTACAACAGTTAGTGAGGTAAAGGCGGCACTATGCGTGTGCCACCAAATAAACCATATAGTGATCAATTACAAGATGTAATCAACACTACTAGTCAACCACAAGCACCAATCTATAGTTCTGGTAACATGATTGAACACAAGAGATGAACTAGGGTTTGAGATGAGATGGTTCTGTTGAAGATGTTCATGGAGATTGCCCTCCCCAATATAATGACGATGATCTCCTCCTCCGGGAGGGAAGTTTCCCCGGTGGAGTCGCTTCGTCGGAGGGCAAAAGTGCTCCTGCCCAAGTTCCGCCTCGAGGCGGCGGCGCTCCGTCCCAAAAGTCCTCTCCTCGTTTTTTCTAGGTCAAAATGACTTATATAACAGAAGATGGGCACCGGAGGTGGGCCTGGGTGCACCATGGCGCGCCTGGGCTCCCTGGCGCGCCCAGATGGGTTGTGCCTGATAACCCACAAGTATAGGGGATCGCAATAGTTTTCGAGGGTAGAGTATTCAACCCAAATTTATTGATTCGACACAAGGGGAGGCAAAGAATATTCTCAAGTACTAGCAGTTGAGTTTTCAATTCAGCCACACCTGGAAACTTAATATCTGTAGCAAAGTATTTAGTAGCAAAATAATATGATAGTAGTGCTAACGACAGCAAAAGTAACGGTAATAAAAGTAATGTTTTTGGTATTTTGTAGTGATGATAACAATAGCAACGGAAAAGTAAATAAGCAAATAACAATATATTGAAACCTCGTAGGCAATGGATCGGTGATAGAGAATTATGCCGGATGCGGTTCATCATGTAACAGTCATAACCTAGGGTGACAAAGAACTAGCTCCAATTCATCAATGTAATGTAGGCATGTATTCCGAATATAGTCATACGTGCTTATGGAAAAGAACTTGCATGACATCTTTTGTCCTATCCTCCCGTGGCAGCGGGGTCCTAGCGGAAACTAAGGGATATTAAGGCCTCCTTTTAATAGAGTACCGGACCAATGCATTAACACATAGTGATTACATGAACTCCTCAAACTACGATCATCACCGGAAGTGGTCCCGATTATTGTCACTTCGGGGTTGCCGGATCATAACACATAGTAGGTGACTATAGACTTGCAAGATAGGATCAAGAACTCACATATATTCATGAAAACATAATAGGTTTAGATCTAAAATCATGGCACTCGGTCCCTAGTGACAAGCATTAAGCATAGCAAAGTCATAGCAACATCAATTTCAGAACATAGTGGATACTAGGGATCAAACCCTAACAAAACTAACTTGATTACATGATAAATCTCATCCAACCCATCACCGTCCAGCAAGCCCACGATGGAATTACTCACGCACGGCAGTGAGCATCATGAAATTGGTGATGGAGGATGGTCGATGATGACGATGGCGACGGATTCCCCTCTCCGGAGCCCCGAACGGACTCCAGATCAGCCCTCCCGAGAGAGTTTAGGGCTTGGCGGCGGCTCTGTGTCGTAAAACGTGATGAATCTTTCTCCTTGATTTTGTCTCTCCGAACACGAATATATAGAGTTGGAGTTGAGGTCGGAGTAGCTCCAGGGGGGCCACGAGATAGGGGGCGCGCCCAGGGGGCAGGCGCGCCCCGACCCTCATGGCTAGGATGTGGGCCCCCTAGTCTTGATCTTTTGCCAGTATTTTTTTATTATTTCCAAAAATAATCTCCGTGAAGTTTCAGGTCATTCAGAGAATTTTTGTTTCTGCACATAAATAACACCATGGCAGTTCTGCTGAAAACAGCGTCAGTCCGGGTTAGTTCCATTCAAATCATGCAAATTAGAGTCCAAAACAAGGGCAAAACTGTTTGGAAAAGTAGATACGATGGAGACGTATCAACTCCCCCAAGCTTATACCTTTGCTTGTCCTCAAGCAATTCAGTTGACAAACTGAAAGTGATAAAGAAATACTTTTACAAACTCTGTTTGCTCTTGTTGTTATAAATATGTAAAGCCAGCATTCAAGTTTTCAGCAAAGATTATGAACTAACCATATTCACAATAACTCTTAGGTCTCATGTTTACTCATATCAATGGCATAATCAACTAGCGAGCAATAATAATAAATCTCGGATGACAACACTTTCTCAAAACAATCATAATATGATATAACAAGATGGTATCTCGCTAGCCCTTTCTGAGACCGCAAAACATAAATGCGGTGCACCTTTAAAGATCAAGGACTGACTAGACTTTGTAATTCATGGTAAAAGAGATCCAGTCAAGTCATACTCAATGTAAACTAACAATGATGAATGCAAATGACAGTGGTGCTCTCCAACTGGTGCTTTTTAATAAGAGGATGATGATTCAACATGAAAGTAAATAGATAGGCCCTTTGCAGAGGGAAGCAGGGATTTGTAGAGGTGCTAGAGCTCGGTTTTGAAATAGAGATGAATAATATTTTGAGCGGTATACTTTCATTGTCAACATAACAACCAAGAGATGGCGATATCTTCCATGCTACACACATTATAGGCGGTTCCCAAACAGAATGGTAAAGTTTATACTCCCCCTCCACCAACAAGCATCAATCTATGGCTTGCTCGAAACAACGAGTGCCTCCAACTAACAAGAGTCCCAGGGGGAGTTTTGTTTGCAATTATTTTGATTTCATTTGCATAAAGCATGGGACTGGGCATCCGGGTGACCAGCCATTTTCTCGTGAGTGAGGAGCGGAGTCCACTCCTCTTGAGAATAACCCGCCTAACATGGAAGATACGGACATCCCTAGTTGATACATGAGCTATTCGAGCGTACAAAACAGGATATTTATTTGAAGGTTTAGAGTTTGGCACATACAAATTTACTTGGAACGGCAGGTAGATACTGTATATAGGTAGGTAATGCTGGACTCATATGGAATAACTTTGGAGTTTATGGGATTGGATGCACAAGCAGTATTCCCGCTTAGTACATGTGAAGGATAGAAAAAGACTGGGAAGCGACCAGCTAGAGAGCGACAACAGTCATGAACATGCATTAAAATTAATCAACACCGAATGCAAGCATGAGTAAAATATAATGCACCATGAACATAAATATCCTAGATGAAAGTGCGTTATATCGACTAGAGGGGGGGTGAATAGGTGATTTTTATGAAAGTCTTCGAAACATGAAAGTTATGAAGACAAACAGTACAGATATGCCTATCACTTATGCAGCGGAAGTTAGATTACACTAGGCAAGCCATGGTCAAGTATTCAGTAGAGTGAATTCACAATGACAAGTAGCAGCAGTGTAATAAGGATCGGGTAGGAAGAAGTTATGAAGCCAATCAAATCATACAGTTATGTTGTAAAGACAAAAGATAGAACAAGCATGCAATGGCTTCACAATGAATAACAGTAAGTTGAAGGGAAGTGAAAATGAAACCAGTGACACATTGAAGACAATGATTTGTTGGACCAGTTCCAGTTGCTGTGACAACTGTACGTCTGGTTGGAGCGGCTAGGTATTTAAACCAAAGGACACACAGTCCCGGACACCCAGTCCTGAACACGCAGCTCAGGATACCCAATCCTCACCGTATTCTCCTTGAGCTAAGGTCACACAGACCTCGCCCAATCACTCTGGTAAGTCTTCAAGGTAGACTCCCAAACCTTCACAGACTTCGTTCACCGGCAATCCACAATTTCTCTTGGATGCTCAGAACGCGATGCCTAACCGCCTGGAGGATGCACAGTCCTCAAGTGTAATAAGTCTTCAGATCACTCAGACAAGAAGATTTAAGTGATGCCCAATTTTCTCTGGCTCTGGGTGGTTAGGGTTTTTATCCTCGCTAGGAATTTTTCTCTCAAAGGCTTCGAGGTGGGTTGCTCTCAAATGACAAAAGCCGTGCACTGAAATCTGAGCAGCCAACCATTTATGGTTGTAGGGGGTGGACTATTTATAGCCACTGGGCAACCCGACCTGGTTTGTCCAAAATGACCCTGGGTCACTAAGGAACTGACACGTATTCCAACGGTCAGTTTTCGAACTCACATGACAACTTTACTTGGGCTGCAAGTAAAGCTGACTTGTCCGACTCTGGACAAGATTTGCTCTCATAGTCTTCGCTCGAAGACATAGGATTTGAATTAGGCATCACTTTAGTCATTCTGACTGGTTCTCTTGGACCCCACTTAACAGTACGGTGGTTCCTATGACTCAACACAAATGAAATAAAACTACGAAGGATCTAAGTCTTCGAGTTCCATAGGCTTCACGTGGTGTCTTCTCTTGTCATAGTCTTCAATGTGAATATCTTCATGTACCACCATTGTCTTCAATGTCTTCGTACATTTTTAGGGGTCATCTCTGGTAGTAAAACCGAATCAATGAGGGACTTCTACCTGTGTTATCCTGCAATTCTCACAAACACATTAGTCCCTCAACTAGGTTTGTCGTCAATACTCCAAAACCAACTAGGGGTGGCACTAGATGCACTTAGAATCTCCCCCTTTTTGGTGATTGATGACAAACTAGGTGAAGTTTCCAACGGGGAATATAACTTGTGAAATTGTAAAGGAATTGTCTACATAAGCTGCAAGGGCTCCCCCTGAAGATGTGCATATAAGTAATTTGCTTCTTGAATGCAAATGCACATGGCAGGTTGTATTTGTGGAGATCCACTTCAACTTATGATGACAATCCACTATGCATGTAAAGGTATATGAAGATAATGACATGCATAATGAAAAATGGACGTCTGCAGAATGATCTAAGTGCGGAATTTATCGTCGCACATGCGGAATTTATCTTCGCAAAACGAAGTGGCAAACAAGTAGCAGACGACCATCGAGTCTAAGTGTTACAACTCAAAGAAGCAAATGTAGCAGAACGGGAGTTGTAAGCACGAAGCAAAATGTAGCTAAATATAAGGCACCCGCCCATATTGACCCGCTTGAAGACTAACAACATCATATGCTTCTCCCCCTTTTGTCAGTGATGACCAAAAAGGTTTGAAGACATAGAGTGTTCTACGCGTTCCCAGGCGCAGCAGGGTCGTTGGAGTTGTTTGGCGGTGCGGAAGAGCTTGGTGCAGAGTCGACGTGCGCTAAAGGAGGTGGTAGTGATGTAGTGTCGTCTTCTTCCTCGATGATTCTTGCAGTCACCGTGGCAGCAGATGAAGAGAACTCAGAGTCTTCAAGTGACGGAGTTCCGCGTAGCACAGCCCTTCTGGGAGGTGTGGAGTCAAACTTGAATCGCTCTCTGAAGCCATCCTCATGAAGATCAGCTTCAGAGCACAGCATTGTGAGTCCTTTCCAGGTGCGGCGACAAGTTTCATGTGCAACGAATGCATTCTTGGTGGCAAGATTTCTGATGCGGTTGACATCCACCAAGAGGCTTTTCATCTGTCTCTTCAGCCAGTCGTGATGCCTATCCTGCTTTTGATGAAGGGCCACAAGAAGCTCTCGGTCATTGAGAGCACAAGCGCGCTTCTTGGGTCTTTGAGCAGGTGTGCTATCAGTGGCTTCAGTTGATGAAGGGTGTGGTGCACGTGTAGTGCCAGCCAACGGATACACTCTGGAGATGGCTTCAACACCTTCAACATTCTGAGTGAAGCTCTGGTGTTCTGCATTCTGAAGACACAAAGGTTGCTTGGCAGGCTCAGGATATATAGCTTCAGCAGAGGTATCCACATCTGGCAAGAGGATCCGATGGTTGCGGGCTGAGGGCTGATACGAGATTGCAGAGTGAAGCTTGATCCGTCTCATTACCCAAGGAGCATAGTACTTCAAACCAAATAAATCTGAGCCTGATGCTGCAAGTTGGCGTATGAAGAAGTCCTGGGCGTTGAAGCATTTGCCATGAAGGATACAAAATATCAGAGTCTTCATTGCACCCTCAATCTTGGCATGTGGAGAGTGTACCTTAATGGGCCAGAGAGTCCGCCGGATGATGTGATATATGGTTCTGGGCAGGTACTCAAGGTCTTCAACGAAGAACTCAGTTGGATAAGGTGCATCGTGGGGCAATGGCTTCATCATTGAGAGCATCTGACTCATATTCGGTTCAGGGCTCTGGAATATGCTCTCAAGAGCTTCAGCATGTAGTTTACAGCCTTCCTCAAAGAATTCGCCAGGAGTGGGCAGGTCGGTAAGCTCAATGATATCAAATGCATTGGCTTCGTGATGGACATTGCCAGTCATCCACTCTAGGACCCAAGTCTACGGATCTCTGTTGTATCCTTAGATGTGGAGGGTGGCATAGAATTGCAGCAGAAGCTCTTCATTCCAGAGCACTTCATTAGTTACAAACTGGAGCAGACCCACTTGCTTAAAGCAATCCAAAGCTTCCTCCAAACAGGGCAGACCAGCAATGGCTTCAACATCAAGGCGCTTGTGCGGGAAGATGCGACCTTGGTTGTATAGGATGCATGAATAGTAGCTGCGCTGAGGATAGCTCCAGAACCTATCTGATACAATCCTTTCCCTTGAATAGGGGTTCTTGGAGCTGTTGAAGAACGTATTATCTGCCTTGAAGCTAGTGATGTTAAAGGAGCCAGGTGCTGATGCAGGACCTGGAAACCTTGGTAGTCTTGGGATTGGCGTCTGGACTTGAGGCCTATGCTCAACTTGGTAATCAAATTGAGGGCCTGTAGCAGACTCAGGAACAGACGTGTCTGGATCAGTAGCTTCACTGTCTTTTGAAGCTTTGGGTGGGGAGGGCTCCACATTGGCTTCATTGTTGGTTGTGGCAGCCGCAACATTTTCAGCCTCTACTTGTGTCGTTGGAGGGACAGACTCAGGCACGTTCTCCTGGAGAACTGCTTCTTGTTGGAGCGGGGGAGTTGGAGCTTGTGGTACTTCTTCATTCTCTTCGGCTGATGCAGCCGGAATGTCTTCAGCCAAATCTTGGGGCCGTGGTCCTTTGCGAAGCCTGCGGAATGCAGACGACGCCTGTGGAGTTGGAGTGGGCTGGACCTCAGATTCTTCTTCTTGTGGGTGATCCGCCCATGACGCAGCTTGTGCGATTGGCTTCAAAGGACAACCAATGCTGATGAGTTCGCTTGTCTCAAGCTGAGGAAGGGCTGCATCATCTTGTACATTGTCTTGGTGACCAATGTCTTCAGCAGCGATGGGGTCGGCTGCTGGAATGTCTTCAGCTTCAGGAGCAGGCTCATGAACTGTAAGCTGATGATCTGCGTCAGGATAGATGACAAAGAGGGGTTCAACCATCAAGGGCTCTGTGGGAGTAGCCCGAGCTTTCTTGATTTTGTGCTTCTTCTGAATGGGGGCAGAAGGAGAGGCTTCGGAGTGTTTCCTTTTCCTTGCTTCGGCCTCTGCAGTTCTTGTCTTCTTGAGCCCTGAAGCGGTTGACCGGCTCTTTGGCTTCGAGCCAGTCATTGCAATTGGGAAGACAATTGGAACTGCTTCTTGCCTTGGTGCCTCTGGTTCAGCCATAGCAGGCTTCTTCTTCTTCTTCACGGTCATCCTGGGGTCGATGCCAGGACGCCCAAGTGCCTTGCGCTTCTCGGCCTCATTGTAGGCCTGCACACATCTGTCTGCCAGAGTCTTCATCCGCTCACGCGAACCCTGAGCTTCTGCACGCTTCTTCAGAAAGTTTTCTTTTAGCTCGTGCAACATGATCTTGAAGTTCTTCACTTCTTGCACGCTAAGCTTGGCCATGTGCTTCTTGAACTGAGCCTTTTCAAAATCAATTTTCTACTTCAGTTCAACAATGCGCTGAGCAATTGCAAGTTCTGAAGCAATAGCGCCTTGGAAAGCGACGCTAAGGCCAACGGGCAGCTGCAGATCTTTGAAGCTTATGTTTGGTGTGGCAAACCACTCGTCAATGAAGTCGTGGATGATGGAGACTTCAAACAGAGGCAGATTGTTGAAGATTTCAGCTTCTTCTTTGCTTCTGATGAGCTGCTCAAGAGCGTCATCTCCAAGATCTTCATCGCTTGACAGATCAATGGCTTCACTGTGCAGAATGGCAGCAGCTGTGAGCTCTTTGCCGGTGTGTGACTGAGGCACTTTGTCCTTCTAGGGCTTGGAGACGCAGGATACGTCTTCAGACTGCACACTGTCTTCAGGAGGTGCAGTTGCCAATGGCTTTGCCCTTGAGATCTTTGGTGAAGGGGCCGGCTTTGAAGCTTTTGGCTTCTTTGACTGCTTTGGCTTCGGTACAGCAGGCGCTTCATCAGACTCAGAGTCAGTAGGAGGGTCATTCACGGCAGTCCCTTGGACTAAGATGCGGGTGATGAGGCCCTCAAGGTTGGCATATGGACCGATGATATTGGGTTCTGCGTCACGTGTGCCATCTGCCCTTGGTGCGGAGGGACCAGGGTTGAAGTCTAACCCCAACTTCTTCTTGTTCTGCTTCGCTGAGTTCTGGGCAAACTGGAAGTTGCGCTTGAACAGATTGTCGTCACGACACTAGAGTAGTGACGACGGATGTGCTTTAGCTGGCTGTGGTCCACGGACCATGCACGGGTAGAAGCCTTGAGCAATGGCTTCATCTTTGGACCTGGGTATGAGGTTCTTGTAAAGGATGTCCCCCCATGGTCTCTTGATGGCACTTTTCTCAGCATACTCCTGGGCGACGAAGCGGTATTGGAACCATTTCTCTGCCCAATAGCGTCGAATCCATTGGATTCGGGTCTTGCGCTGACCATAATTCTCTTCAGGATCAGTTTTGTACATTTCTGCCAGTTCATCAGGCAGATCTTTGGACGTTCCACCACATCGCTGTCTGCCCCCCTTCCTTGCTACTGTTTCTGAAGCCATAAACCTTAACTTGGAAGGCTTCAAGACGTTCAAAGGCTTCAAAGGCTTCCTTTTGCTTGACCAACAGGAACTGGCTTCAGGAGAATTGATGTGATGCTGTAAGAACTCTGCAAATGAATGCAGACTATGAGAACCAAAGGATTCTCCCACGGACATGTACCTATGACAGCATTAAGGTGCGAGGGAAGGGGAAGAGGTCATATGCATTCTCAGAAGATTTTGAAGACAAATCAGTTTAGAAGACATTGACCTCATCGTGCGAAGACATTCACTCATAGATAAGAAGTTGGTTCCAGATTTGTACGAATCCACAGATCAGTACAAGTGAGGAATCTAACTACTTCATGAAGCACAAGTGAATATACTAGGCATGTTATGAGATGCAGGTTGAGAGATCTAACTTGTGTGAAGAGAAACTTCTTATGGTAGAAAGTGACAGAACCATGAGATCAAAAGGGGCTGTAAAAAGAAGTTTTATTTACCACACTTGGAACTGCTAGACGGAGTGGGAGATGATGCCGAGCAGTTCAATCCTCCGTGCCCTAACTTGGCGATGGAAGACACCTACGGCGACGGCGGAGAGGATGATGTCCACGGTCGGCGTGAGAACGGCGTCGGAGAGGTTGCGGCAGTGAAGCGCTTCGTCGCCGGCGTCGTCGAGAGCTAGCGGTGGCGCTAGGGTTCGTGCGAGGGTGGAAGAAGGAGATAATGACCGCGGTAAGTGTGAATTTATAGGCACAGGGGTGGCACTGCGCTATTACTCAGGTGCCCCTGGCGATTCGCATCTGAACAGCACGTGGCCATCATGCGGAATATCGGGGGCAGTTCCACATCCCACGCACGCCTGGATTGTCGGGTGGTCGTTCCTACTTCTCCGGATTTCTTGTGAATGAATGAGCATTGAAAACGATTTTAAAGTTTGTTTCAGTGTCTTCTGCTGACAAGGACGCAGAGAAGACATTCGACAGTTTCAATAGAATGCATATGACTTGGAGAGATAGAATTTGAGATAGAAAGCATAGAGAGATTAGGGTCCGATCACATTCACTTAGTTCAAAAGATTCAGACAAGAAGCCATAGCTATAAGTGAATGCTGTAGAGGACAGAACACTAATATATATATCAATATAATCAACGTAGTGAAGATAATCATGAAAACATGTTGAGATTGAAGCCAAACCAAATGTGAAGACATTGCAAGGTAACGCCATGAGTGAAACACTTCAGAATAGAACGTTTGGTGGTGGCGTTACCCACCGTATAGGAAGTATTAGACCCAGACACGGCGCACAATTATCATGGCGCTCTGAAGTCAATTTCCACATTAATGTATTCACACTTAGAATGTATGTCTTCATTGATTGAAGATATACGTTACTTCGTGTGTTGCACATCTAAGTGTTAGGATGTGTGCCTGATCACAGGACATTTGAGGATTCCAAGATATTTAGCTCACACCGTAACTTGCAAAATCTCTTCTCATCCAAGGGCTTGGTGAAGATATCTGCCAATTGCTCTTCAGTGTTGACGTGTATGATATCAATATCTTCCTTCACAACATGATCTCTGAGAAAGTGATGACGGATTTCAATGTGCTTTGTCTTCGAGTGCTGAACAGGATTGTTGGCGATCTTGATGGCGCTTTCGTTGTCGCAGTAAAGTGGCACTTGCTTCAGATGAATGCCATAGTCCTTGAGAGTTTGCTTCATCCACAGAAGCTGAGCGCAGCAAGATCCAGCAGCAATGTATTCAGATTCAGCAGTGGAGAGGGATACACAGTTCTGCTTCTTTGAAGACCAACATACAAGTGATCGTCCCAGAAAGTGACATGTGCCTGATGTAGACTTCCGATCAACCTTGTCACCAGCATAATCAGCATCCGAGAATCCAACCAGATCAAACTCTGAGCCCTTTGGATACCATAATCCTAGAGTTGGGGTGTGAGCCAAATATCGAAGAATTTGCTTCACAGCTAAGTGATGCGACTCCTTTGGTGTCGCTTGAAATCGAGCACACATGCAAACACTAAGCATAATATCTGGCCTAGATGCACATAAATAAAGCAAAGAACCAATCATGGAGCGGTATACCTTTTGATCGAACTCTTTACCATTGTCGTCGGGACCCAGATGATGTTTGGCTGGCATTGGTGTTGTGAAACCTTTGCAGTCTTGCATACGGAACTTATTCAGGCACTCTTTAAGATATTTCTCTTGAGATATGAAGATGCCGTTGCGTTGTTGCCGTATTTGAAGACCGAGGAAGAACTTCAGCTCCCCCATCATAGACATCTGATATTGCTCTTGCATCATATAGCCAAACTCTTCACTATACTTCTGATTGGTGCAGCCGAAGATAATGTCATCCACATATATTTGGCACACAAACAGTTCACCATCATATGTATTCGTGAAGAGAGTGGGATCTAGGGAACCAGGTATGAAGCCTTTACTCTTCAGGAAGTATTTGAGTGTGTCATACCAGGCCCGAGGGGCTTGTTTGAGGCCATACAATGCCTTATTGAGCTTGTATACCATGTCAGGATGTTTTGGATCTTCAAACCCTGGTGGTTGTGCAACATACACTTCTTCTTCAATCTTGCCATTGAGAAAGGCACTCTTCACATCCATTTGATACAGAAAAGTGTTGTGATGATTTGCATAGGCCAGCAATATTCGTATGGCTTCAAGTCTAGCCACAGGAGCAAATGTTTCATCGAAGTCAATGCCTTCCACTTGAGTATATCCTTGAGCAACGAGGCGAGCTTTGTTTCTGACGATTTGACCATGCTCATCTTGCTTGTTGCGGTATATCCATTTGGTGCCTATTATGTTATGCTTCCTTGGATCAGGACGCTTTACCAGTTCCCATACATTGTTCAGCTCAAACTGTTGAAGCTCTTCTTGCATTGCTTGAATCCATTCAGGTTCCATAAAGGCTTCTTCAACTTTCTTGGGTTCTGAAAGTGAGACGAATGCGAAGTGCCCACAGAAATTTGCCAGTTGAGTTGCCCTTGAACGAGTGAGTGGACCTGGTGCATTGATGCTGTCAATTATTCTGTCAATCTGCACTTCATTGGCAACACGAGGATGTACAGGGCGAAGACTTTGCTCTTGCTGATCTGTGTTGTCGTTGGGAGGAATGTCTTCAGGCTGAGCATTGTCTTCATGTGGATCAGGTGCTAAGATGATAAGTTCTTCTTCAGGATGAGCTTCAGAAGGTACAATCTCTCCAGTTCCCATAAGCTTGATTGATTCACTAGCTGGAACTTCATCTAGCACATTTGGCAGTTGCTCTCTTTGTGAACCATTGGTTTCATCGAACCGCACATCCATTATTTCAACCACTTTGTAGTGAAAGAGATTGAAGACTCTGTAGGAGTGCGAATCCTTTCCATATCCAAGCATGAAGCCCTCATGTGCTTTTGGTGCAAACTTTGAGGTGTGGTGTGGGTCCTTGATCCAGCATCTTGCGCCAAATACTCTGAAGTAACTGACATTTGGCTTCTTGCCAGTTAGGAGTTCATAAGATGTCTTGTTCAGAAGCTTGTGAAGATAAACGCGGTTGATTGTGTGGCATGCAGTGTCAATAGCTTCAGTCCAGAATTTTCTTGGAGTCTTGTATTCATCTAGCATCGTCCTGGCCATCTCAATGAGTGTTCTGTTCTTGCGTTCGACGATGCCATTCTGCTGTGGCGTGTACGGAGCTGAGAATTCATGTGTGATGCCCAAGGTATCAAGATATGTATCAAGGCCAGTATTCTTGAATTTAGTGCCATTGTCACTTCTGATGTGCTTTATCTTGGCGCCATAATTGTTCATAGCTCGATTGGCGAAGCGTCTGAAGACATCCTGCACTTCAGTCTTGTAAAGGATTATGTGCACCCAAGTATATCTGGAATAATCATCAACAATGACAAAGCCATAGAGGCAAGCAGTAGTGGAAAAGATTGAGTAGTGAGTGGGACCAAAAAGATCCATGTGAAGCAGTTGTCGAGTAGTGGTCATGATTGTCTTCGAGATATGTTTTGCCCTCGTCATCTTCCCTGCTTCACAGGCACCGCATAAGTGATCTTTCTTGAACTTGACGCCCTCGATGCCTATGACATGCTTCTTATTTGCAAGGGTGTGGAGGTTCCTCATGCCAGCATGCCCAAGCCTCCGATGCCAAAGCGAGCATTCTGAAGCTTTTGCAAGAAGACATACTGCAAGCTGTGGCCCTGCTGAGAAATCTACCACATATAAATCATCTTTCCGATACCCTTCAAACACTAGAGACTTGTCAGATTCCATTAGTACCAGGCAACGATATTTTCCAAACATTAAGACCATGTTCAAATCGCAAAGCATTGAGACAGACATTAAGTTGAAGCCAAGGGATTCAACAAGCATGACTTTATCCATGTGTTGATCCTTTGAGATTGCAACTCTACCTAGACCCAATACCTTACTTTTACCAGTATCAGCGAATGTGATGTGGCTCTTGTCGGATGGACGTAAGGTTAAGCCCATAAAGAGGCTTCTTTTGCCAGTCATGTGATTTGTACACCCACTGTCAACAGTCCATTTTGAAGACTCTGAAGACGCTGGTGTCGTACCCTACAGTGCAGTTAGGGGGATAGGCTTCACGAAGAGAATTGTGAAGCAAAAACATTTGACGAACCAGTGGGTTATGAAAACTTAGATCCAGATTAGAACTAATAGGGAGAGTAGCATGCGATTCTGGAAAGAAATACATAGTGATGCCATTCGGGCATTTGATCTTGCGCCCCACAAGATTTTTAAGGTCCCCAGCAATAGCGTCAGAAGATTTTGGTTTTCTGCTGGAGACCTTTCCCTACAAAAGAGAGTTAAGCATTCTTAACCACCCACATCTTCAAGGGTGGCTTAGAAGCAATAAGTCTGAGTGCAGCATCTGAGAATTTTGGCTTTGGAGCCCTAGCAAACAGTCTAGCAGGCGGACAATAGTACTCATAAGAATAGGCAGAATAATTCTTGGTCATATGAACATGGCAGTTTGATGAACCGTTCTCATATTCATATGCCTGAGTATGATTTCCCTGCAAAACATTTGCGTTAGTGTGACTCAGGTGAATCCTCTGTCTGTATGAAGCCTTTGGACCATATGAATCCTTTGGTCTGAGGTTTGTCTTCTTCATGTGAAGTGTCATGAAGACATTCACAGGAAGATTTTCCAGACACGTTTTCAGAACCCAGATCTTCTTCATAGGCGGTCCATTCCTGCAGTTAGTACCAATGTACCTGGCAAATACTTCACCATTCTGATTCTTAAACAGTTTATAGTTTGCATCAAAGGATCCATCAATGATAATGGGGTTAGCACAAGTGAAGCCAGATAGATTGGATGGATCTGCTGAGGATTCCTTTGCAGCAACCCATGTGGTTTTGGGGTACTGCTCAGGTTTCCAGTAAGAGCCATCTGCATTAATTTTCCTCATGAACCCAACACCCTCTTTCCTAGGGTTTCGGTTCAGAATCTGCTTCTTGAGGCACCAGAGGCCAGGCTAGTCGATAGAGATACAACAATCATACCATAGGCTAGCATCTAGGGTTTAGCCTCCTTGATCTCGTGGTAGATCTACTCTTGTAATACCCACATTGTCAATATCAATCAAGCAGGGTTTGATGTCCTTTGAGACTTTTGTACATCCCTGTTTCAAGCAATGTCTTCAACCTAGCATTCTCATCAGCAATAGCAGTGGTATCCTCAGCAGAGGGGTTAGTTACCACATCGACAGTTGAAGATATTGCAACAGTAGTAGCAGTGGAACATTTAGCAACAGAAGTAGCATTATCACGCTCAATGCATTTAAGACATGGTGGTTCAAATCCTTCCTGAGCGGAACTGATCTGTTCGGCGCGAAGTGACTCGTTTTCCTTTTGAAGGTCTTCATGAGCCGCTCTCAATTTCTCAAGATCTTGCTTCCTTTGAAGATAATCATAGGAAAGCTTTTCATGAGTTGTTGAGAGAGTATCATGACGATCTTCAAGTTCCTGATACTTAACATGAAGATTTTTTATGTCTTCAATTAAGGATTCAGATTGAGTCATTTCAGCACCCAACAGATCATCGCTTCTGTCTAACAATTTTTGAATATGTTCCATGGCCTTTTGTTGTTCAGTTGCAATTTTAGCAAGTGTTTTGTAGCTGGGTCTTGAATCACAGTCAGAGTCATCGTCACTAGATGTTTGATAGCGAGTAGTGCGTGTGTTTACCTTGGCACCGTGTGCCATGAAGTAGTAGGTAGGAGTGGAGTCGTCCTTGTCATTTGCATCGGTGTCGGTGATGAAGTCA
This sequence comes from Triticum aestivum, assembly GCF_018294505.1. Lineage (NCBI taxonomy): Eukaryota > Viridiplantae > Streptophyta > Magnoliopsida > Poales > Poaceae > Triticum > Triticum aestivum. Next base: position 615,745,544 of record NC_057812.1, read on the forward strand.
TTGTCTTCAGTGTTGAAGATGGACTTGGCGACGTACGCTGTAGCCAGACTCGCAATGCCAGAATCAAACTCCTCCTCAGACTCCACCTCTGCCTCCTCAGAAGCAAACTCCTCCTCTGAATCCATTTCCTTGCCAACAACCGCACGTGCCTTGCCAGATGAGCTCTTCTTGTGTGATGAAGACTTTGAGGAAGACTTGGAAGAAGACTTTGAGTATTTTTTCTTCTTCTTGTCGTCAGAGTCATATTCCTTGCTCTTCTTCTTCCTTCTGTTCTCATTGTCCCACTGTGGACACTCAGAGATGAAGTGTCCAGTTTTCTTGCACTTGTGGCATGTTTTCTTCTTATAGTCATGAGCAGAAGCTTCATCATTCCTTGAGCTTGATCGTGATGACTTTCTGAAGCCTTTCTTCTTGGTGAATTTTTGGAACTTCTTCACTAGCATTGCAAGTTCCCTTCCAATGTCTTCAGGATCATCAGAACTGCTGTCAGATTCTTCTTCAGATGAGGAAACAGCTTTTGCCTTCAAGGCACGAGTTCGCCCATAGTTTGGACCGTAGATATCTCTTTTCTTAGAAAGCTGAAACTCATGTGTGTTGAGCCTCTCAAGTATGTCAGACGGATCGAGTGTCTTGAAATCAGGACGTTCTTGAATCATCAGGGCTAGGATGTCAAACGAACTATCAAGTGATCTAAGTAGCGTCTTGACGATTTCATGTTTGGTGATCTCAGTAGCGCCGAGGGCTTGAAGCTCATTTGTGATGTCAGTGAGCCGGGCAAATGTGTGCTGGACATTCTCATTGTCATTTCGCTTGAAGCGATTGAAGAGGTTGCGAAGAACACTGATTCTCTGATCTCTCTGGGTTGAGATGCCTTCATTGACCTTGGAGAGCCAGTCCCAGACCAGCTTGGATGTCTTCAAGGCACTCACACGGCCATACTGTCCCTTGGTCAAATGACCACAGATGATATTCTTGGCAGTAGAGTCCAGTTGAGTGAACTTCTTGACATCAGCATCAGTGACACCTTCTCCAGCCTTGGGAACGCCGTTCTCGACGACATACCATAGGTCGACGTCAATGGCTTCAAGATGCATGAGCATCTTATTCTTCCAGTAGGGATATTCAGTTCCATCGAAGACGGGGCACGCAGCGGAGACTTTGATTATCCCTGCAGTCGACATAGCTAAAACTCCAGGTGGTTAAACCGAATCACACAGAACAAGGGAGCACCTTGCTCTGATACCAATTGAAAGTGCGTTATATCGACTAGAGGGGGGATGAATAGGCGATTTTTATGAAAGTCTTCAAAACGTGAAAGTTATGAAGACAAACAGTACAGATATGCCTATCACTTATGCAGTGGAAGTTAGATTACACTAGGCAAGCCATGGTCAAGTATTCAGTAGAGTGAATTCATAATGACAAGTAGCAGCAGTGTAATAAGGATTGGGTAGGAAGAAGTTATGAAGCCAATCAAATCATACAGTTATGTTGTGAAGACAAAAGATAGAACAAGCATGCAATGGCTTCACAATGAATAACAGTAAGTTGAAGGGAAGTGAAGATGAAACCAGTGACACGTTGAAGACAATGATTTGTTGGACCAGTTCCAGTTGCTGTGACAACTGTACGTCTGGTTGGAGCGGCTAGGTATTTAAGCCAAAGGACACACAGTCCCAGACACCCAATCCTGAACACACAGCTCAGGACACCCAGTCCTCACCGTATTCTCCTTGAGCTAAGGTCACACAGACCTCGCCCAATCACTCTGGTAAGTCTTCAAGGTAGACTCCCAAACCTTCACAGACTTCGTTCACCGGCAATCCACAATTTCTCTTGGATGCTCACAACACGACGCCTAACCGTCTGGAGGATGCACAGTCCTCAAGTGTAATAAGTCTTCAGATCACTCAGACAAGAAGACTTAAGTGATGCCCAATTTTCTCTGGCTCTGGGTGGTTAGGGTTTTTCTCCTCGCTAGGAATTTTTCTCTCAAAGGCTTCGAGGTGGGTTGCTCTCAAACGACAAAAGCCGTGCACTGAAATCTGAGCAGCCAACCGTTTATGGTTGTAGGGGGTGGACTATTTATAGCCACTGGGCAACCCGACCTGATTTGTCCGAAATGACCCTGGGTCACTAAGGAACTGACACGTGTTCCAACGGTCAGATTTTGAACTCACATGGCAACTTTACTTGGGCTGCAAGTAAGGCTGACTTGTCCGACTCTGGACAAGATTTGCTCTCATAGTCTTTGCTCGAAGACATAGGATTTGAATTAGGCATCACTTCAGTCATTCTGACTGGTTCTCTTGGACCCCACTTAACAGTACGGTGTCTAAGTCTTCGAGTTCCATAGGCTTCACGTGGTGTCTTCTCTTGTCATAGTCTTCAATGTGAATATCTTCATGTACCACCATTGTCTTCAATGTCTTCGTACATTTTTAGGGGTCATCTCTGGTAGTAAAACCGAATCAATGAGGGACTTCTACCTGTGTTATCCTGCAATTCTCACAAACACATTAGTCCCTCAACTAGGTTTGTCGTCAATACTCCAAAACCAAGTAGGGGTGGCACTAGATGCACTTACAGTAGAGGCTATGTTGATTTTGTTTCAACTACATGCGTGAACATGTGCCAAGTCAAGCCACTCGAATCGTTCAAAAGAGGATACCACCCTATCATACCACATCACAACCATTTTAATAGCATGTTGGCATGCAAGGTAAACCATTATAAGCTCCTAGCTAATTAAGCATGGCATAAGAAACTATGATCTCTAATTGTCATCGCAAACCTGTTTATTCATAATAGGCTGAATCAGGAACAGTGAACTAATCATATTTACAAAAAGAAGAGAGGTCAAGTTCATACCAAGTTCTCCCATCTCAATCAGTTCATCATATATCGTCATAATTGCCTTTCACTTGCACAACCGAACGATGTGGATAATAATAATAGTGCACGTGCATTAGATTAAGCTGGAATCTGTAAGCATTCGATAAACAAGAGAAGACAAGGTAATATGGGCTCTTTTGTCAGATCAACAATAATGCATATAGGAGCCACTTCAACAATTTAATTATGGTCTTCTCCTATCGGCCCCCAAAGAAAAGAAAAGAAATAAAATTATTTACACGGGAAAGCTCCCAACAAGCAAAAGAAGAACATGAAATCTTTTTGGTTTTTTTTAATTACTACTACAAGCATGGAAATTAAAACTAGCTAAAAGTTACAACTAATTTTTTTTTTGTTTTTCTTAATGTTTATTAAACACACAAGAAGAAAGCGTAAAAAGAGAAAATAAACTAGCATGGATATTACAATGAAAAAGTATGAGCACCGACAACTAGCAATGAGTGTGTGAACATGTAATGTAATGTCGGTGAGAAATACGTACTCCTCCAAGCTTAGGCTTTTGGCCTAAGTTGGTCTATGGCCATGGTTGGCCTGGAGGATATCCATAGTAATAGTTGGGGTCGTACTGAGAGGAAGAAGAGTCTGATTGCCACTGGTTGGCAATCATCTCCGGATCCCACTGGTAATTAGACTGTCGTGGAGGATCAACTTGTGGTTCCGACTCTGGCTCTGTGGCTGATGTAGGGTTCCGGTAGGCGTGAATTGCCTCCAGTGGAACAAGGTACTTGCCTACAGATAAATCAAACAAGGAAGGAGCAGGCAGGGTAATAGTCTCAGGATGATGTTTATCAAAGAACAATTTGTATTTGAGCTCATTTTCCCTGTTCTTACCAATAAAATCATGTGCTACCATACTCTTATAATCTAAATAAACAAGAGGCAGCAATTTTTCTTCCTTCTCATAATGCCTAATAGGTATGTTAAAATGTGCAGCTAGGCGCGAGGCGAAGATGCATCCAAAGACGGAGCCCTTAGTACGGTTAAGATTTAACCTCTTTGCAATAATAGCACCCATGCTGAATGTATCATCACGAAATAAGGTGTGGCACAAAATAACAATATCAGGGGCACTCATGTTTCCACAGTTTCCGTGCCCAATTAAGCATCTACTAGCAAATATAGCAAAGTAACATAGAACAGGAAAGTGTATGCTAGTAGTTCGTGCATCGGAAACCTTTCTCGTTTCCCCTACAGTGATGGTATCAATAAACCCATCCACATCACCGCGATGTGGTTCCTCTATGATGCCCTTGAAAGGGATCAAACAAACCCGACAAAAATCACGAAGTGACATCTCCTTATGCTCATCATATAAATAAAACTCCACCGTAGGTGGTGAGCTCCTAGCATGGAAATGAATGTTTCGCACAAAGATGTTGGTGAATAAGAGATACTGTTCGCGCTGGTCGTGGAGGAAGGCGGTGAGGCCTGCATTCTCAACCAACTCATAGAAATCATCATAAATCCCGGCTGCTATCAAGAAATCATCACAAGGCCATTCACACGGCCGAACCTCCGTGATGCGAGGTAGATTATATTTGCGCCTCTTTGCTTCTTCATTTTGCTTTTCCTTCGTGCTTCGGCTCGATGAGCCCCTCAAAAATCTCTTCATTATTTTCTGAAAAATTCTGAATTTTTTTAGCAACTTCAAATAAAAGTGAACCAAACTCAACAAAATTGATAGCAACTACTCCTACAAGTGCCTAGAGCCCATATCATGCATCAAAACTACTTGGAATCACATAAATTTGACATGCAAGCTCAAGAATAGGGTCACCTAAGCAGCAAAAATATGCAATGAATAAAGCACTAGAACAAAAACTAATTGGACCATTGGAGGAGTCACATACCAAGGAACAATCCCCCAAAACAGTTTTGTGAGAGGTGCTTTGGCCAAGGAGATCGAAAATCACAGCAAAATGAGCTAGAACTCGTGCTTGAGCTGGATAATGGTGTTTGTGGGAGGAAGAAGGAGTGTGTGGGTGCAGGAATAAGTGGAGGAGGGCCACCGTGGGCCCACGAGGCAGGGGGCGCGCCCTCCACCCTCGTGGCCAGGTGGATGCCCCCCTGCTATGTTCTCAGTGCCAAATATTCTCTAATATTCCAGAAAAAATCATATTTAAATTTCAGGGCATTTGGAGAAATTTTATTTTCGGGGTATTTTTTATATTGCACTGATAATCAGAAAATAGACAGAAATTGCTATTTTTGCTTTATTTAATCTAAATAACAGAAAGTAAAAGGAGGGTACGGAGAGTTGTGTTTTTTTAAATTCATCCATCTCATGATCATCAAAAAGGAATCCATTAACAAGGTTGATCAAGTCTTGTTAACAAACTCATTCTGAATAACATGGAACCGGAGAATTTTCGAATAACACTAGGCTACCTCAATGGGGATATGCACATCCCCAACAATAAGAAAATCATATTTCTTCTTGACAGTAGGAAGAGGAAATTCAAAACCTCCAAAAATAATCGATGGAATTTTTCAAATAGAATTGATACTATGGACTTGAGGTTGTTTCCTCGGAAAGTGTACTGTATGCTTATTGCCATTAACATAGAAAGTGACATTGCCTTTGGTGCAATCAATAACAGCCCCTGCAGTATTCAAAAAGGGTCTTCCAAGAATAATAGACATACTATCGTCCTCGGGGATATCAAGAATAACAAAGTCCATTAAAATAGTAACGTTCGCAACCAGAACATGCACATCCTCACAAATACCGACAGGTATAGCAGTTGATTTATCAGCCATTTGCAAAGATATTTCAGTAGGTGTCAACTTATTCAAATCAACTCTACGATATAAAGAGAGAGGCATAACACTAACACCGGCTCCAAGATCACATAAAGCAGTTTTAACATAGTTTCTTTTAATGGAGCATGGTATAGTGGGTACTCCTGGATCTCCAAGTTTCTTTGGTATTCCACCCTTAAAAGTATAATTAGCAAGCATGGTGGAAATCTCAGCTTCCGGTATCTTTCTTTTATTAGTGACAATCTCTTTCATATATTTAGCATAAGGATTCATTTTGAGCATATCAGTTAAGAGCATACGCAAAAGATAGGTCTAATCATTTCAGCAAAGCGCTCAAAATCCTCATCATCCTTTTTCTTGGATGGTTTGGGAGGAAAAGGCATGGGTTTCTGAACCCAAGGCTCTCTTTCCTTACCGTGTTTCCTAGCAACAAAGTCTTTCTTATCATAACGTTGATTCTTTGATTGTGGGTTATCAAGATCAACAGCAGGTTCAATTTCTATATCATTATCATTACTAGGTTGAGCATCAACATGAACATTATCACTAGTTTCATGTTCATTACCAGATTGTGTTTCAGCATCAGAAATAGAAATATCATTTGGATTCTCAGGTTTTTCAGCAATAGGTTCACTAGGAGCATGCAAAGTCCTATCATTTTTCTTTTTCTTCCTTTTAGAAGGGCTAGGTGCATCTATATTATTTCTCTGAGAATCTTGCTCAATTCTCTTAGGGTGGCCTTCAGGATACAAAGGTTCTTGAGTCCTTTTACCAGTTCTAGTAGCCACTCTAACAGCATAGTCCTTATTATTACTATTCAATTCATTAAGCAAATCATTTTGAGCTTTAAGTACTTGTTCTACTTGAGTGGTAACCATAGAAGCATGTTTACTAATAAGTTTAAGTTCACCTTTGACATTAGCCATATAATCACCCAAGTGTTCAAGCATATCAGCACTGCATTTTAATTCTCTACCAAAATAAGCATTGAAGTCTTCTTGCTTAACCATAAATTTATCAAACTCATCTAAGCATGTGCTAGCAAACTTAGTAAATGGGATTTCAGCTTTATCATATCTATAGAGAGAATTTACCTTTACTACCTGTGTCGGGTTATCAAGACCATGTGTTTCTTCAATAGGTGATGGATTAAAACCATATATTTCTTCAACAGGAGGTAAATTAAGACCATGTATTTCTTCAATAGGAGGTAAATTCTTAACATCTTCAGCTTTAATACCTTTTTCTTTCATGGATTTCTTTGCCTCTTGCATATCTTCATAGAACACCCCTTTTCTTCGGAGTTGGTTTAGGAACAGGCTGAGGAAGTGTCCAATTATTTTCATTTGTCAACATATTATTCAATAGAATTTCAGCTTCATCCAGTGTTCTTTCCCTGAAAACAGAACCAGCACAACTATCCAGGTAATCTCTAGAAGCATCGGTTAGTCCATTATAAAAGATATCAAGTATTTCATTTTTCTTAAGAGGGTGATCAGGCAAAGCATTAAGTAATTGGAGAAGCCTCCCCCAAGCTTGTGGGAGACTCTCTTCTTCGATTTGCACAAAATTATATATATCCCTTAAGGCAGCTTGTTTCTTATGAGCAGGGAAATATTTAGCAGAGAAGTAATAAATCATATCCTGGGGACTAAGCACACAACCATGATCAAGATAATTAAACCATATCTTAGCATGGCCCTTTAATGAGAACGGAAATATTTTAAGAATATAAAAGTAGCGAGTTCTCTCATCATTAGTGAACAGGGTGGCTACATCATTTAATTTACTAAGATGTGCCACAACAGTTTCAGATTCATACCCATAAAAAGGATCAGATTCAACCAAAGTAATTATATCAGGATCAATAGAGAATTCATAATCCTTATCAGTAACAAAGATAGGTGAAGTAGCATAAGCAGGATCATATTTCATTCTAGCATTCAGAGTTTTTTATTTCAGCTTAGCTAATAATTTCTTAAGATCACTTCTATCATTGCAAGCAAGAAAGTCTCTTTTAGTTTCCTCATCCATAACATAGCCCTCAGGCACAACGGGTAATTCATATTTACTAGGAGAGCCTTCATAATCACTTTCATCAGTATTATCAGTTCAATAATTTCATTCTCTCTAGCCCTAGCAAGTTGTTCATCAAGAAATTCACCAAGTGGCACAGTTGTATCAAGCATAGAAGTAGTTTCATCATAAGTATCATGCATAGAGGAAGTGGCATCATCAATAATATGTGACATATCAGAATCAATAGCAGAAGTAGGTTTAGGTGTCGCAAGCTTACTCAAAACAGAAGGTGAATCAAGTGCAAAGCTAGATGGCAGTTCCTTACCTCCCCTCGTAGTTGAGGGATAAATCTTGGTTTTTGGATCTCTCAAGTTCTTCATAATGATAAGCAGATATAAATCCCAAGTGACTCAAAGAATAGAGCTATGCTCCCCGGCAACGGCGCCAGAAAATAGTCTTGATAACCCATAAGTATAGGGGATCGCAACAGTTTTTGAGGGTAGAGTATTCAACCCAAATTTATTGATTCGACACAAGGGGAGCCAAAGAATATTCTCAAGTATTAGCAGCTGAGTTGTCAATTCAGCCACACCTGGAAACTTAATATCTGCAACAAAGTATTTAGTAGCAAAGTAATATGATAGTAGTGGTAACGATAGCAAAAGTAACGGTAGTAAAAGTAATGTTTTTGGTATTTTGTAGTGATGATAACAATAGCAACGGAAAAGTAAATAAGCAAAGAACAATATATGGAAAGCTCGTAGGCAATGGATCGGTGATAGAGAATTATGCCGGATGTGGTTCATCATGTAACAGTCATAACCTAGGGTGACACAGAACTAGCTCCAATTCATCAATGTAATGTAGGCGTGTATTCCAAATATAGTCATACGTGCTTATGGAAAAGAACTTGCATGACATCTTTTGTCCTACCCTCCCATGGCAGCGGCGTCCTAGCAGAAACTAAGGGATATTAAGGCCTCCTTTTAATAAAGTACCGGACCAAAGCATTAACACATAGTGAATACATGAACTCCTATAACAACGGTCATCACCGGAACTGGTCCCGATTATTATCACTTCGGGGTTGCCGGATCATAACACATAGTAGGTGACTATAGACTTGCAAGATAGGATCAAGAACACACATATATTCATGAAAACATAATAGGTTCAGATCTGAAATCATGGCACTCGGGCCCTAGTGACAAGCATTAAACATAGCAAAGTCATAGCAACATCAATTTCAGAACATAGTGGATAATAGGGATCAAACCCTAACAAAACTAACTCGATTACATGATAAATCTCATCCAACCCGTCACCGTCCAGCAAGCCAACGATGGAATTACTCACGCACGGCGGTGAGCATCATGAAATTGGTGATGGAGGATGGTTGATGATGACGATGGCGAGGGATTCCCCTCTCCGGAGCCCCGAATGGACTCCAGATCAGCCCTCCCGGGAGAGTTTAGGGCTTGGCGGCGGCTCCGTATCGTAAAATGCGATGGATATTTCTCCTTGATTTTTCTCTCTCCGAACACGAATATATAGTGTTAGAGTTGAGATCGGAGGAGCTCCAGGGGGCCCATGAGGTAGGGGACACGCCCCCACCCTCGTGGCTAGGGTGTGGCCCCCCTGGTCTTGATCTTTTGCCAGTATTTTTTATTATTTCCAAAAATAATCTCCGTGAAGTTTCAGGTCATTCCGAGAACTTTTGTTTTTGCACATAAATAACACCATGGCAATTCTGCTGAAAACAGCGTCAGTCCAGGTTAGTTCCATTCAAATTATGCAAATTAGAGTCCAAAACAAGGGCAAAAGTGTTTAGAAATAGTAGATACGACGGAGACGTATTAGTGCCCACCTAGTGCGGCCCCTTTGTAGTTATTTGCTCCAATAATTCTTAAATATTCGATAAAAAATCATCGTGAAGTTTCATCTCATTTGGAGTTGTGCAGAATAGGTAGCCTGGCGTAGCTTTTTCATGTCCAGATTTCCAGTTGCCGGAATTCCCCCTCTTTGTTTATACCTTGCATATTATGAGAGAAAAGGCATTAGAATTACTCCAAAAAGCATTATTATGGATAAAAATATTATAAATGACAGTCATGATGTAAAATGGATGTATCAACTCCCAAAGCTTAGACCTCGCTTGTCCTCAAGCGAAAACCGAAATCGAAAAACATGTCCACATGCTTTGAGAGAGAGGTGTTGATAAAAACAAAATACGGACATAGAAGCATCATGTTGATTATTATAACAGCAATAGAATTTAACATAAGACTTTTATCATAGAACTTCTATCATATACTTATTATGAATAAGTAACAATTCATCACACAATCGAAGTATGAAGCAAAAAATCTATTAGAAACCAATGAACTATGTTCTCAGTCAACTTTGCAACTACAATTCATCATCTTTTCAGGAAAGGTCGCGTATCGGAGCCTTTAGGCAAGTCCACATACTCAACCATCATATATTCTTTTATGATTGCTAACACTCACCGCTTACACATGAGCAAAACATTTCAACCGAACACATAGAAAGATAGGGGATTATAGTTTTGCCTCCCAACGTATTCACCTCAAGGGTGATGTTAACAATAATAACTCATGCTATCTATATTCAACTAGACATATGTTCCTAGATCTTCCTCGCCACATGATGCTTACCAAAGGAGAAAAATAAAAAGGAATAGAAGGAAAACTTTGACTCTTTGCATAAAAGTAAATACATAAAAGTAAAAGATAGACCCTTCGCAGAGGGAAGCAGAGGTTGCCATGCACTTATTTGTTTGTATGCTCAACCCCTTAGTGCAAAAGAACGTCACGTTGCATTGCCCCTTGTGATAGCGATGTTTATTATGCAGTCTGTCACTTTTATTCTTCACCATCACAAGTTCGTGCAACGCTCAATTTTCTCTTACACTAAATGATCTCACACTTTTAGAAGCAATTTTTATTGCATTTTTGCACCGACGACAACTTACTTGAGGGATCTTGCTCAATCCCTAGGTAGGTATGGTGGACACTTGAAAATAAGATTTGGGTTAAAGGGTTTTTGGATGCACAAGTAGTATCTCTACTTAGTGCAGAATTTTTGGCTAGCAAAGATATGGGGCAAGCACCACATGTTGAAGGATCTATGACAATATGACTTCTATGTGAATATAAACAAACATAAACCATTAAGTTGTCTTCCTTGTCCAACGTCAACAATTTTGGCATCTAATATTTTGATGTGGGCTCACAATCACAAAAGATTTCTAGGATAGTACATTTATATGTGAATCTTCTCTTCCCTTATTAATTCCTTCATGAGTTGCATAATTGACTAATGCTATGTTTGTTAATCTCTAATAAAAATTTCTACTTATATATTTACTTATGTGGTGTCATCACCTAACATAAGATTAGTATATGATCTTTTCATTATTTCTATCCTTTCTTTTATTCTTTCTCATTTCTTTTATTTAATTGCAACATGAAAGTAAAGAAAGCAAAACTCAAACAAAACTTTATTATATAACTTGCACACGATTACAAGGATAGATCACTAAGCAAGCTCTCAAAGAAGAAAGGATTGAACTAAACTTTTATTCATCTAAAGCAAAAAAATCGAACTAAAATAAGTAAAAACAAAAGGACAGTGGGATGATACGATACTGGGGCACCTCCCCAAGCTTGGCGGAAGCCAAGGGGAGTGCCCATACCCGATACTCAATTATCTTTTGGAGGTGAAGAAGGTGATGGTGGTGATGAAGTAGTATTTTCCAATATAACCATGAGTGAATCCTTCAAACCTTGAATCTCCCTAAGGGCTTGATGAATTAATTCATTGTTTTTCTTTACCTTGGCCATTATGTGTTTATTCTCAGGGCCCCATGATACGTCTCCAACGTATCTATAATTTATGAAGTATTCATGCCATGTTTACAATATGTTTATACGATTTTGGTATGATTTGATTAGAACTAACCCGGACTGATGCTGTTTTCAGCAGAACTACCGTGGTGTTGTTTTTGTGCAGAAATAAAAGTTCTCGGAATGCGATGAAAATCAACGGAGATTTTTTCTGGAAAATATGAAAAATACTGGAACAAAAAACTACCGGAGGGGAGTCACGGGGGCCCCGCGAGGGTGGGGGGCGCACCCACCCCCCTGGGGCACGCCCACTTGCCTCCTGGACTCCCTGAGGGCCCCCCTGACGTGAAATCAATGCCAACTTCTCCTATAAATACAGAAACCTCCGAAAATAAACCTAGATCGGTGGTTCCGCCGCCAGAAGCCTCTGTAGCCACCGAAAACCAATCTAGGCCCTCTCTGGCACCCTGCTGGAGGGGGCCATCATCACTGGAGGGCATGGAGGAGGATCCCGGAGGGGCCATCATCGTCATGAAGGCCAAGGACCAGAGGGAGAACCTCTCCCCATCCAGGGGGGAGGCCATGGAGGAGGAAGCACAAGGGGGAGAACGTCTCCTCCTCTCTCTTAGTGGTACCGGAGTGCCATCGAGAGGGGAATCATCGCCGCGGTGATCGTCTTCATCAACATCACCATCGTCATCACCATCCTCATCTCTTTTACGCGGTCCACTCTCCCGCACCCCGCTGTAATCCCTACTTGAACATGGTGCTTTATGCCACATATTATGATCCAATGATGTGTTGCCATCCTATGATGTTTTGAGTAGACATCCTTTGTCTTTGGGTTGATTGCTGATCTAGATTGGTACGAGTTGTATGTTTTTTTGGTGCTGTCCTATGGTGCCCTCCGTGTCGTGCAAGCGTGAGGGGTTCCCGCTGTAGGGTGTTGCAATACGTTCATGATTCGCTTATAGTGGGTTGGTGAGTGACTGAAACACAAACCCGAGTAAGGGGGTGGTTGCGTATGGGAATAAAGAGGACTTGATGCTTTAATGTTATGGTTGGGTTTTACCTTAATGATCTTTAGTAGATGCGTATGCTTGCTAGAGTTCCAATCATAAGTGCATATGATTCAAGTAGAGAAAGTATGTTAGCTTATGCCTCTCCCTCATATGAAATTGCAATGACGACTATCGGTATTTTTAACAATTGCCTAGGAAAATTCCGCACACCGATCCACCATTAGTCCACACTTGCTATTTATAATATTTAGTAATATATTCTAACTTTATGATAACAACACCTACTTTTATATTTTAGCTCTCCAATTTCATACAAAGTTATCCACTTCATACCCACAACGTAGTTTTATTTCTCGTTTCTAGTTGGAAGCAAACGTTCGGTGTATGTAGGGTCGTATCAGTGGAAGATAGGGCTTGAGAGAATATTGATCTTACCTTTAGCTCCTCGTGGGTTCGACACTCCATAATTATCACTTCCACCTTTGGAAATTGCTACGATGATTCCCTGCACTCCATAATTATCACTCCCACCTTGTGGGTCGACCTTGAGCACTTGGGTTCATGCTCACAGAAACAATGTAGAATTTTTTATGGAAGTTTCTCTGCAAATAATTATCCCCTTATATATATCCATTGTGTTATAAAAATAGTGTGCCAAACTTTGGTTTTAGGATGATTAGATTGCTTGTTTACTATGTGTAGAACAAAAACATAAACTTTGGCTGTAGCGCGTGATTTTAAATTTTTTTTACTGGAAAGTCAAATGGGTCTGAAACTTTTTGCACATTACTTATGTATAAATTTTTCAAATTTTAAAATTTATTTCATAATTTCTGGAGTTACAGAAGTTTACTAAACCTCCAGATTACTACAGACTGTCCTGTTTTAGACAGATTCTGTTTTCGTGTGTTGTTTGCTTATTTTGATGCATCTATGGCTAGTATCGGAGGGTATGAACCATAGAGAAGTTGGAATACAGTAGATATAGTTCTAATATGAAATTGGAATGAGTATGAAACAGTACCTAAAGGTAGTGATTTGCTTTATTATACTAACGGATCTCACAAAGTTTTTGTTAAAGTTTTGTGTGGATGAATTGTTCGAAGAACGAGGAGTTACCGATGTGAGAAGAATAAAGAGAGGCAAGAGCTCAAGATTGGGGATTCCCAAGGCACCCCAAGTAAATATTATAAGGATACTCAAGCATCTAAGCTTGGGGATGCCCCAGTTGGCATCCCATCTTTCTTCTTCAACAATTATCGGTATACCTCGGTTTTTGTCTTGTTCACATGATTTGTGTCCTTTGTGTTTTTCCTTTTCTTTAAGAACCATGCTAGTATGAGATGTCCCTTCATCAATTTATAGAATACTTCATGTGCTTCACTTATATCTTCTAAGTATGATCTTATAGAATTGCTCTTTGTGCTTCACTTAAATCTTTTGAGTATGGTTTTATAGAATGTTTCGTGTCCTTCACTTATACATTTTGAGCTTGGATATTGGTTAGTTTATATTAATTGTAGAATGCTCCATGAACTTCACTTATATCTTTTGGAGTATGAATAATACTATCATCTAAAGCGGGTTTGGAAGAGTGTCAACTTTAGGAACTAGTGATCCCACTATTCCGAATGAGAAGAATTTTGCTAATGTGGAGAGTAGAAAAATTTCTATGCTTGTAGATCATGGGAATAATGCTTTATGTGATGGTTATGTTGTTGAATTAATTCATGATGCTACTGAAAATTATTATGAAGGAGGAATATATGCTTGTAGGAGTTGCAATAATATCAAGTTTCCTCTCTATGTGCTTAAAGTTTTGAAGTTATACTTGTTTTGCCTTCCTATGCTAGTTGATTCTTGTTCCTATAAATTATGTGCTCAAAAAATCCCTAGGCATAGGAAGTGGGTTAGGTTTAAATATTCTAGTCATATTCCTCATGATGCTCTCTTTATGTTTCAATTCTTATCTTTTATGTGAGCATCATTGAAATCATCATGCCTAGCTAAAGGCATTAAAGAAAAGCGCTTGTTGGGAGACAACCCAATATTTAACCTTACTGTTTTTGTGTGTTATCATGATTAAGCTACTGTATTAATCATGTATTATAGCTTTTGTTTCAATAAAGTGCCAAGTAAGACCTTTGGGAAGACTCGGGTGAAAGTTAATGTGGTCTTGCTGTAAAAAAACAGAAACTTTGTGCTCACGAGATTAGCTGCCATTTTTTTACACAAGAGTGCTTTGGTGCTTATTATTTTTGCAGAAGATCAATAGACAAATTCCTCACGTCCACCAATTTATTTCATAATTTTCGGAATAGCAGAAGTATGGTTTATGTTCAGATCATTACAGACTGTTCTGTTTCTGACAGATTCTGTTTTCATTGCATAGTTTGCTTGTTTTCTAGTTTCTATGGATTATATTTCTCAATATAAATTGTAGAAATGATATGGTACAGTAGTCATTGTGTGAGAACAATTATGAAACTTGTCTTTGACAGTACCAAAGTGAATGGTTTACTCTTTATCACACTAACCTATCTCACGAAGTTCCGTTAAGTTTTGTGTGATTGAAGTTTTCCAGTTTTGGGTGAGATATCGATATGAGGAGAATAAGGAGTGGAAATACCCTAAGCTTGGGGATGCCCAAGGCACCCCAAGGTAATATTCAAGGAAGACTCAAGCGCCTAAGCATGGGGATGCCCCGGAAGGCATCCCCTCTTTCGTCTTCAAAACTATCGGTATACCTTACTCGGAGCTATATTTTTATTCGTCACATGATATGTGTTTTGCTTGGAGCGTATTTTCAATTTTACTTGCTGTTTGAATAAAATCATTGGATCTTAATTATTAAATGAAAAAGAATCCTCCCATGGCTAGTTAATCATTTGACTACTCAATGTCCTTCACTATTATCTTTTGGAGTAGTTTGTCATTTACTCACGTGCTTCACGTATATTCTATGAGTAAATGGTTGAATAATTGAATATCATAAATCTGAATTTATATATGTTTCATATGCTTATACCATGAGGAGTAATGACTTCACATAGAATAAGTATAGGTAGTGAACTTATTGAAAGTTAGCAAACATAGAATTGGTCACTTGAACAATTCATGAAAGAATATTGAAGGAAGAGAGATTTCACATATAAATATACTATCTTGAACATCTTTTGTAATTGTGAGCACTCATTAAAATATGACATGCTAAAAGGTTGATGTCGGACAAGGAAGACAATGTAATGGGTTATGTTTTCTTATATCCAAAATAAAGTATATTGTCTTGGATCATCCAACATGTTGAGCTTGCTTTTCCCCCTCATGCTAGACAAATTCTTTGCACCAAGTAGAGATATGTACTACTTGTGCTTCCAAACATTCCTTAAACCAGTTTTGCCATGAGAGTCCACCATACCTACCTATGGATTGAGTAAGATCCTTCAAGTAAGTTGTCATTGGTGCATGCAATAAAAATTTCCTTCTAAATATGTATGATCTATTAATATGGAGAAAATAAGCTTTATACGATCTTGTGATGTGGAAGAAATAAAAGCGACGGACTGCATAGTAAAGGTCCATATCACAAGTGGCAATATAAAGTGACGTTCTTTTGCATTAAGATTTTGTGCATCCAACCATAAAAGCGCATGACAACCTCTGCTTCCCTATGCGAAGGGCCTATCTTTTACTTTTATCTTTTACCTTATGCAAGAGACATGGTGATCTTCACCTTTCCTTTTTACATTTTATCCTTTAGCAAGCACATTGTGTTGGAAAGATCCTGATAT